>NC_056726.1:434288199-434388199 GCF_019279795.1 Protopterus annectens
CTTTGAGGGGTGGCACTTTGGGAAGCAGAGACTGAATGGCAACCATTTGTGAATCCAAAGTTTTTTTGTTCTCCATAGATACACACCCAGAGGGGGATTTGGACAACTCCTTTGTCTAGTCCCTCTGGAATATAATCATGTCTGCCAAAATAGTTCAGTGGCTGGAGGGTAAAGGTTGCTGAAGCATACACTTGTTTCCCAAATCTGTCCAAGGCCTTAGACTTCCTGTTGGGGGGATGGATAGATGAACTCTCCTTGGCAAACTCGTTCTTGGAGGTAGCTGCTACTACCATGGCATCCACTGCCAAGCCCTTGCTCCAGTAAGCACAATCTTTAGGGGCTACCAAGTACTTGTCAGGTTTTTGAGGAATGGGTTCTGCGATGTCCAGTTCCTTCCATGCCTGGCACGAGATGACATCCACCATCTCATCAGCAGGGGAAACCACCCAGGAAGTAGCAGAGCTGGAAAGCCTATAGAAAAACAGAGTCATTTTGGGAAGGAACTTCAAAAAACATCCTTTTTGTCTGAGAAGTTTGAGGATCTCCCTGAATGAGGCATCCTCAAGAGGTTATCTGGGTGACCCTCTTCTTCATCCAAATCTGGGTCTTCTGTCAACAACTCCTGGGGGGAGTCTATGTGCCTCCTCTTGCACTTATGCTTCTAAGGAGCCTCCTCACGGGAGATGTTCCAGGGAGGAATCAGAAGATCAGGGATGTCCTAAATGAGGACTGTACAGAGGCTCATATAAACCAGCTGTCCCAATGAGAAAGACTGAGCAGGTTAAGAACTCAGGTCTCCCAGATAAGGAGCAGATGGAGCAGAGATGGAAAAACATGTCTGATCTGAAGCCTTGGAGAGTGCTCTCTCCACTGCCTTAAAAGCAAAAGCTCAGGGGGACCCACAAAAACCACAACAGTAGCCGAAGCTGCCTCACCGGGATGAACAAGGGCACCACTTCAACTCTGCTCCAAGACTGAGGCTGGAACAGAGCTATTGAATGCCAAAGCCCCAAGACTTCTGGCTGATCTTAAAAATGAAGAATGCGAATGGAGGCCTGGATGATTTCTGTTTGGGTATCTCCTGCAGAACAGGGGAGTACAGCATAGGGGAGACTGGCTCCAAAGAGAAAGTACAGTTGTGTACACTTACCATAAATGTAGATGTTCGAGTGTATTCACTGATGCAGTCATCACATTTGGGTTATCCTTGCCAGGGTAGCCCTCGGCCGGCCCGAATACGAAAGGCTTAGTATTTCTGCATCGGTTTTTGTCGCTTCAGGACTGATGTCAGTAGTATAAAGTAAGGCAGACAACGGCATCACATCAGTTTTTCTTGCCCTAGCCTGTCATGAGCTACCAAGTAGGAGCCTGGTTCTGGTGGAAGAACCCCACCAGTAGAAAGTAAATACCAATATGTCCCTTGTAAGGAAAGAGAAGAAAAGGGGGATGGAGGGAAATTAGGACTACAACAGTGAATACACTCGAACATCTACTTCTATGTTAAGTTTACACAACTGTACTATGTTCTTAGTGTTTCGCTTTTGCAGTCATCACATTTGGGTCGATTCCCAAAGCTGAGGAAATGGGTGGAGGCAGTCAAGGAAACTAGGGGATGTCTAGGATGCCCTGCAAGACTGCAGAGGCAAACCCTGTCCTGGATTTGGAGAATAGAGGCAGGTAGTAATGTTTCCATGTTGTTTGTAGCAGAAATGGATACAGTGTGCTATCCATTTGGAAATGGTTTGCTTGGAGATGGCTTTTCCTTCTGCCCCTGTAGCAAAACTAACCAGCAATTGATCAGACTTTCTGAAGGATTTAGTCCTGTCTAGATAGAATCTGAGCTGTCTGTGCACATCTAGAGAGTGCAAAACAACCCAAAAACCAATAAACAAGTACTTCAAAATGCTGGAACTGCAGAGCAAGGTACCACACAAACTTGTTCACCTTCAGGAACACCAAAGCTTTATTTTACAGCAACAAATAAGCGCTTTTGTCTCAAATTGCTCTGCAGTTCCTGCATTTTGAAGTACACATCCAGAGAATGCAAGATCCTTAAGTCCCTTGTTCTGGGGATTTGGAAAAAAGGTGGGCAAATGAATGGAATGGTTGAGAGCCACACTGGACACCACCTTAGGCATGAAGGATGGGTTAGTTCTGAGGGATACCATGTCAGCATGGAAGATGATGAAGGGTTCCAGCCATGAGCGCTTGCAGCTTGGAGACTCTTCTGGCTGAAGTGATAGCCAGAAGGAAAGCTGTCTTCCAGGAGAAAAATTTTAGCTCTGCAGAAGAAGCTGGTTTGAAAGGAGGCAGGATGAGCTTTTCCAACAAAAGTTTAGGTCCCAAGCTGGGGTTGGTGCTCTTATGAGTGCCTCAAGTTGCTAGCCCATCTTAGGAAATGTTTGATTAAAAGGTGTAAGAAAAGGGGCTGCTCAGTGGGGAAATGAGCAGAGATAGCAGAGGCATTAATCTTTATAGAGGAGAAAGAGAGGCCACTGTGTTGTAGGTCAGCTAAGTAATCCAGGATGAGAGGGAAGGAGAGCTGTGCCGTATTGGCTCCCTTAACCTGCATCCAGATGCAGAACCTTTTCCATTTGTCAGCACAAGACTTTCTAGTGTTAGGGCATCTGGCCTCACGTATAACATCTAGAACCTGTTTACTGAGGTTAGCAGATTGATCGGGGGTTAGGGAATAAGCCAAGCTGCCAAAGTGAGTGTCTGCAACTGGGGATGCATGAATTCCCCTTCCCTCTGGGTCAGGAAGTTTGGAATCTGAGGAAGATGCCAAGGTGGCAGTGGTGACAGGCTGCGCAGCAAGGAGTACCAGTGCTGGCAAGGCCAGTCTGGAGCTATAAGAATTGTCCTTGGTTTTTCCTCCTTTATTTTGAGCAGAACCCTGGGGATGAGAGGTAGTAGAGGAAATGCATAGACCGATAGATTGACCCAGAGAAAGGACAAGGCATCCACTTTCCAAACCATGCAGTGATGCTCCCTGGTGCAAAATTTGCTGAGCTGATGGTTGGTGTGAGAGGCAAAGAGGTCAACCTCAGGGTGCCCCATTTCTGAGTTATTAGAATGAAGGTTCTTCTGTTGAGCTGCCAGTCATGTGGGTCCAAACGATTTCTGCTTAATTGGTCTGCCAGAGAGTTGAGAGAACCTGGTAGGAATTGTGCTAACAGGTGCAGTTGCATGGCAGAGGCTGTATGCCAAAGGGTCATGGCCAGGCTGCACAGAGAGTAGTAGTGAGCCCCTCCCTGCTTGTTGATATACCACATCACAGTGGTGTTGTCTGTTTTGATCAGGAGAGCCTCTGGGGAGAGAAGGGGCTAGAAAGCAATCAAGGCGTGCTAGACAGCCATCATCTCTTTTTGGTTGATGTGCAGAGGAATTTTCTGTGGGCTCCATTGGCCCTGTATGCACCTGCAGTACAGGTGTGCCCCCCCCCCCAAGCATAGTCTGATGCATCTGTGGTGAGGGTCTATGAGGGTGGTGAGAAAGGTATTCCCTTGTTGTGGGAGCATGCTGTTGCCCACCAAAGAAAATCTTTTCTGAGGCAAGGAATTATAGATACAAGAGTCTCCAGGTCTTGAGAGTGTTGACAACAAAGGCTTTTTAGATACCACTGAAGTTTACTCATATGCAGTCTGGCATATGGAATGAGTAGTAGGCAAGATGCCATGAACCCCAGAGCTTGCAGGATCTTCCTTGCAGATAACTGGTCTGGTGGCTAGTTGAGAGAAGTAGGTTGTCAGGGAAATTTGCTTTTCTGGTGTAAGGAATGCCATCTAGGATGCTGTGTCCAGGCTTGCTCCCAGGAATATAATCCTTTGTGTGGGCACCTGTTTGGATTTCTTTTTGTTGACTGCATACCCTAGGGAGGTTAGCAGGGACTTTACAAAGGCCAGGTGCTTGAGCAGCTTTTCCTGGCTGTCGGCCTGAATAAGGCAGTCATCTAAGTATGGGTAAATCTGAATTTTCCTTTGTCTGCAAAAGCAATGGCCGGAGCCAGACATTTTGTGAAAACTCTGGGAGCAGTAAATAAGCCAAAGGGAAGCGCACAGAACTGAAAGTGCTGAGATCCTGTCCTGAAACTGAAATATTTCCTGCATGATTCCCTGATAGGAATGTGGAGGTAGGCCTCTTTTAGATCTAGTGTGGCTAGCCAAGTGTCCTTGGACAGCATGGATAGCAGCTGCTGGAGGGTGAGCATTTTGAATTTTGGGATCACCAGGAAGGTGTTTAGAATGGAATGATCGAGGATGGGGCGCCAGGTTCCCTCTTTTCTGGACACCAGAAAAAGTCTGGAGTAAAAACCTTGGCCTATCTGTTCTGCAGAAACGTGCTCTACTGCCCTCATAGAAAGCAGTGAAAGGATTTGTTTTTGAGCCTCTGCCCACTGGTTTGGAGGTAGATATGGGAACCTTTTGTGGTTGGAAGGGTGTGGAAAGAAAATGTGTATCCCTGGGACACTATGTTGAGAACTCAGCGGTCGTTGGTAATGATGGTCCAGGTGCTTGCATGAAAGGAGAGTTTTCCTCTTAGGGGTAAGTGAAGGTGGGCAGAGGGAAGGGGTGGGGAGGGTAGTCATTGTGAGTTCTTGCCATATGGGGGTGACTTAGAACTCCCTGGTTTTGAAGTGGAGGTAGTCCACTGCTTAGATCTCTGCACTGCCTGTGCCTGGTGTCAAGGGGAGCGATCTGGTTCCCCATGGCCTGAGCTGGACTGGCTTACTGGGATCAGGAAAGGACTAGTGCTTGGTGGGACAATGCCTGCTGAACCTATGTGGCTGGACCTGTAAGAAATCCTTAATTGTCTGCATAGATTTTGCTTTTTCTTCCATATTTTTTAAAACCTCTTCTGCCTTAGTACCAAATAAGTTGTCTTTGTGCAAGGGGGCATTTAGATTTGACATTGCCTGGCAAGGGCTGTTCCTTAAGCCATGCATACTTTCAATTGACAGATCCGGTTGACTGCTGCCCTGCAAGAAGCTTCTAGGGCGTCAAACCCACAGTGCAAGGTATGTTTGGTTACTTGACTTACAGAATGCATTAACTCTTGTAACTCTCTAGATTCTGCACAAGCAGGAAAGGAAGATATTTTTTTGTTTGAGGGGTTCCGGGGTATGTTGCTGAAATTTTAGCACATGGAACTGAATTTAGTGCCCTGATAGCAAGAGTAGCTGAGGTGTATACTTTTTAACCCCATATGTCTAGTACTCAGAAATCCCTATCCGAGGGGGTGGGATTCTTAGCAGAGGTTGCTTTAATCCATTTAGGCCCTTCAGAAATTACCTCAGGGTCAGCAGCAGGATTTTTAAAAAGGAATTTGCGTGAGTCAGGGACTCTATAGTACATTTCTGATTTTCTGGGTGCAGGAGGAAAGGTGTCAGGAGTCCAAGCTGGATTCCAGGAAAACATCCTCCACAACATCCAGTGGAAGATCTAAGAATTCCCTGAGTCTCTTTTTCGACTGAGGGTAGTCCTGACTCTCCCACTGGAAATGCTTCCTTAAAGTATGAAGGGTTCCCCCAAAGGAAAAATAGTCTGGGGGAAAGGCTGAAGGGAAGGAATCCTCTGCATCAGAATCCTCTTAAGTAGAGATGGGTTGCATGTCTTCATATTCAGAGGTATCAGTCATCTGACTCTTGTTCAGACAAAACTACAGTGGACAGATCTCTTTTCCTTTAGGAAGGGGTAGCTTGGCTTGCCATGATCAGCATAAGGTCTTCTGCCATTTTAAGCATTTGAGACCGAGGCAAGGAAGCAGGTGCCTGAGATTGGGTAGTCAGTTTCTTGGGTGTGGTTCGTACCCTGGGCCTAAAATACTCGGTCGTTTTCGAAAGAACAGTAGTCGTGAAAGAAGATGTTGGTTTGTGTCAAGAATCAGTAGTGTGAAGGACTTCCTCAGAAGCCAGTGCCTGCTCAGCGGCTCCAGACCCATCCAAGGTAGGGACGACCTTAGGATCCTTAGTCAAAGAAGAGTTTTGCGGACTCCAAAAGGGTCTCGGTAGCGGCCTGTGAATCCACAGAAGCGGGCATCAGGAGCTGCGTAAGCGCCTCACTGAGGACCGGAGAACTGACTACTAGCTTAACGGGAGCATCGTCGGTAGTTTTGGACCTGTGCCATCTGTCTCTTATCTTTACGTTTTTTCAGAAGATCTGCTGTCGGATGGCTTATCAAAGCCATAACTGAGTTCAAGGACTGTAAGCAAAAATATATAGCTACAATAAGGGCCCCGACGACGGTTAGTTCTGGCGTGGAACAAAGCACAGAAGTGACAATGAGGGACGTCGTGGTCTGGGCCTAAACAAGTAACGCAGTAAGAATGAAAGTCTCGGTGTGATATTTGCTTTCCACAGGCGAGACAATTGTTAACATTTTCTGACATCGGTTAGAGCAAGAAAAAAGGATCCCCAACAGGGTACTTAGCTTTAGAGGACTTCAATTTCAATTCGGCAGACGAAACTCGGGTAGCAGCCAACCGGCACTCGTGAAAACTGCTTCTGCTTCTGGCTCCACGGCAAGGAAGACGGATGTAATGGCGTTGTATGCTTTACTTTATACTACTGATGACCGTCTTGAAGTGACAGCAACTGACGCAGAAATACTAAGCCTCTGGTATTTGGGCCAGCCAAGGGCTACCCTGGCAGGGATAAACCAAATGTGATGACTGCAACAGTGAAACATGAAAAACATCCTCAGCTCTGGCAAGGAAGGAGTTCTAGATCACAGAGGAGTTGGATTCGAAAATACTGTTGGATCAGGGTAACTTGAAAACTTGCAGATGGAACAGAGGACAATGCAGACGAAGGAAAATAGTCAGGGGACCGCTTCCTCATCTCTGTTCTTTCTTTTGCTTTTTGCTCATCCCCTTATCTTTATCCGAGGTCTTCTTCCCTTCAGGGGATGCTCCAGAAGCAGGTGATGATTTCTAAGACTTGGATGATTCTCCAGAACTGAAAAGACTATTAAGAACGGACTTGTGCTGGCACTCTACTACAGACAGTTGATGAAAAGATTTGCAGGCTAAGCGGTCTTCTTCAAAGTGAGCAGTCCAAAAATTATATATACACTTCAGCTGTCAAATCAGATTTAGGCATTTTGTGGCAGCAAGCCACACATTTCTTAAAGCCAGTAGGTTTATCAGACGCAACTGGTACACAGAATACAAAACATATTTAAAGACAAAGAAAAAGGAGGAGCTACCAACAGTAGTAGTAGACAAATACCCTAAGGCCAGGCAATACCAAAAGTGATAACAGACCATGCCAAGGACTTGAAAGAGCGCGATAATCTACCAAGTTTTTTTTTTTTTTTTTTTTTTTTTAAGTAAGGGGAACTAACAGTTACAGAAATAATTTTGTTAAAATAAAAAACTTAGTACAATTAACTTAACTGAGAGCCTCAGCACATGAATCACTTTCATCCTAAACAAGTCGCAAACAAAATCAGAGGTCATACTGGGGGCAGGAGGGAATTATGGGTAAGGGAAGGAGCCTGAGCTGCAGATCCTTAAGTCTAGTGAGAATGTCGGATCCAAAACACATTCATTTAGGAATGGATGAAAAAGACAAACGCCAAATCCATAACTGCAAAATAACCATGTCCATCTTTTTTTTGTAATCTGGGTTTAAACACCTCTCCAATTCCAGTTTATATTTAGTCGTTTCAATTTGCCTAAAACCCACCAGAACTTGATATGCTTGAGAGTAACCATCCACTTCTCGACTTAGAGTTCTCATTCCCATTGGCCATTAAACCCACAGGGGCTCATCATCATTCACCACTAAGTAAAGGTCAGTTTGTTTAAGAATTGTAATCAGCTGCCCATACAACTCTCTGAACTTTGATATGGAGAAGCAGAGGTACCCTAAAATGTTCTCACTGACAGCTTTCACTTTGTTCATCATCTAGGATGACTTTTTTTCTAGCAGTTTTTGAATTTGAACAACTGCTTGACCTCTGTGTGGAGCATCTGGGATTTTTTTTGATAAGAGGGGATTTTTTGAGAACAGGGTGTTTGGTAACCCCTGGATATTATCCTCAGCACCCATATATTGGGCGTTATCTTTTGCCAGGCTCTCAAGTGCAGGGAGAGTTTACCTCCAATTACCTCCAGAAGTGGACAATCAGGCCTCCTTTCAGGAGTGCTGGAAAGGCTTCCCAAAAACAAGATTCTCAGGAACCTTGGTTTTGTGAACCTGCTCTGCTTTGAGGGTGACATCTTCCATTATTGTTTCCCTCTCAGCATCTGGGGGAAACTCACCATCTGTGTCTTGGTAGGACCCTTGAGATTTTATGAACCACATTTTCCCGCTACTTCTCTGACCTTTGGGATAAGGTCTCTGAGGAGCCAAAAGGTACAGTTTTGTACCTACCATAAATGTAGATGTCCGATAGATATGCAACTGCAGTCATAACATGTGGGTTGTCCTGCCTCAGGCAGCCCTCAGTCAGCCGAATTCCAAAGTCTGGGTCCGGCATCAGCTGGTGTCGCCTCCTCTCCGACGTCACGACGGCCGGAGTATAAAGGCATCGGCCGACTCCATCTTCTTCAGTGTTTCTTGCCGCGCGGTGCCCGAAGCAGAAGCAGTTCGCAAGTGCCGGTCGGTCAGCTCCTGTGTTTTCAGTACCGAAGTCATCTAAAAGCTAAGTACCCCGTTGGGGAACATTTATTCTTGCCTCAGCCGATGTCAGAACAAATTGAGAAAGTTAATAATTGTTTGTCTTGTGGTAAACAAATACCTCATAAGGACTTCCATTCTCTCTGCCTGGGCCCAGACCACAACATCTCGGCCTGTGCTGCCTGTGCTTGCTTTAATAAGCGCACTCTCAGGTGCCGGGCAGAATTCGCCGAGGACTTTTTCGGTGAATCTTTTGCATATATCATGCCATCGGATCAACCGACAACCCAATCTGCTAAAAAACGCAAGGACCGGGACCGACATCCTCGGCCCGCGTCCACTACCGATGCTACTCCTAAACCCTCTGCTAGTGCTCCGGTCCCTTCGGAAGTGGTAAATCCACTGCTCCAGGCTGACGACACAGCGTTAACATGACCTTCCGTCTCAGACATCTCTCCGGTGCCAGTTGTTGATTTTCCTCCAGAAACCGAAGTTCTGGATCTACCCGATACCATTTCTGTGGACAAGGTTACACCTGCACGTGGGGCTGCTAGGCCTCCTGTATCCATGTCTATCAAGGCCTTTGCATGTGCTAAGGCCGCCAGTCAGGCCAAGGCCCATCCTAAACCTGCTGCCCAGGCCCCTTCTTCTGATAAGCAGATCATGTCTCTGGCTGCAGATCTTATTTCCCTTATCAGGGGGTCTCAGCCTCATCCGGACAGGGGTTCTCAGCCACCTGCAGAGAAAAGGCCTAGAACTGAGCAGGCGGACGACCTCTCTTTGGATGAAGCCTCTGGGGATTCTGACCATTCTGATACCCAAGAAGAATCCTTCCAGGCCTACGAGGACTCTGATGCTGAGGAATCAATTCCCTCTGCCTCCCCTCCAGAGGATTTCTCTTTTGGTGAAGTCCTGCATTCCATGAGGGAACATTTTCAATGGCAGGGACAGGAATTCTCTGACTCCAGGAAAAGGCTTCGTACCTTCCTCAAGCTTCCCCAGCACAGACCTTTGGCTATTCCACCTGTTATGGATGTTTTGGATGATGTTTTCTCTGACTCCAGTGCTAACCCTGATTCTCTTCCTCCTGCTCCTGTCAAGCCGGACAGATATTATAGGGTCCCGGACACTCACAAGCACCTTTTTAAGGCCCACTCTGTGGATCTAGAAACTATTTCACAGGGCCCCAAGGGAGTGGCTACCTCCCCTGCCAAAAACCCTCTGCCAGTGGACAGAGAAGCAAGGTCCCTGGAGAGATGGGGTAAAAAAGTATATACCTCTATTACCCTAGCCATGAGGTCACTTAACTGCCTTTTTCACATGTTTCAGTACCAAGATTTTCTCCTGGATGATTTACAGAAAAAGTTAGCCTCTCCTGAGCCTATTGATAAAAAGGCATTGCAGGATCATATACATAACACTCAGCAGGTTAATAACCATTTTCTTCAGTGTGGTTATGATGCACTGGAAGCTTCATGTAGGGCAGCTATGACTGGGGCTGTGATACGTATACATGCTTGGTTAAAGGATCAGTCTTTGCCTGACCATGTTAAAGTAAAATTACTTGATGCACCTCTGGAAAAACAGAAGCTTTTTGGTGCTAATGCACAAGATTGCTTTTTCCTCTATGGATTTCAGCACAAGTCAGTACAGACAGTCAAGGATTTCCTTCAGGTTCAGCCACCCAGATTCAGCAGAAACTGGCCCTCAAAGAATTGGTCCTTCCCCGGCTCTGACAAGTTTCAAAGGGGAAAAAGCAGACGTGCCCAAGGTAGAGGGCAATACCGAGGATCTTACAGGGGACGCCAATGGCAACCTCCAAATCAAAGAAGTGGCGCAGACAGTTCAGCTGCACCACAAGGACAATCACAATGACTTGACTTTCGTTCCGCCTACAAAGGTTCAAAGAGAAGCACCTTTTGGTGGAAAATTATCCTTATTCTCTCAAAACTGGCATATCTTAACCAAGGACAACTGGATTCTGGATTTGATAGACAAAGGTTACAGATTCCACTTCCACACATTACCAATAAGACAAGGCATGCCAAACCTGCCACATCATCAAAGGGCAGAGGCGCTCACTCAAGTTTCCAAGCTGTTAAGTATAAAAGCAATAGAAAGGGTTCCTCCTCAGGAACAAGGCCAGGGATTTTATTCAAGACTGTTCCTTGTTCCAAGAAAAGAAAACAAATGGAGACCCATACTGGACTTGTCAACTCTAAACACTTTTCTCATGGTGCCAAAGTTCAAAATGCTAACGTTGCAGCAACTCCTTCCCATGCTGGGCAAGGGGTCTTGGCTGGTCACTCTGGACCTCAAGGGGGCATACCTGCATGTCCCAATCAGACAAAGCTGCAGAAGATACCTCAGATTTCTTGCAGGGACAGAGCATTATCAATTCTCAGCATTGCCGTTTGGCTTATCTACTGCGCCCAGAGTGTTCACGAAATGCCTGGCATCAGTAGTGGCACACTGCAGACTGCAGGGGATTCAAATATACCCCTACTTGGACGACTGCCTCATACAAGCAGACAACAAACAAACCTTAAAAGAAAATTTGGACTATGTCATGCATCTACTGCATGCCTTGGGATACACAGTCAACATTCAGAAGTCAAAACTACTGCCATCCCAACAGATTATCTTCCTAGGAGCCAAACTGGACACAGAAAACCAAATGGCCTACCTCACAGAGAAAAACAGCAGCAGTTACCAGAGTACTTCAAAGGCCTAGCAAAACTCTCCCAGCTGACTGCAAGGAAAATCCTGCAGGCCCTGGGGTTCATGGCATCTTGCATCCTTCTGATACCTTTGGCAAGACTTCATATGAGAAAGCTGCAATGGTATTTAAAAAACTTATGGTCTCAACACAGCCAAAGCCTAGAGGACATAATCCCACTTATTCCATGGGGTACTTAGCTTTTAGATGACTTCGGTACTGAAAACACAGGAGCTGACCGACCGGCACTTGCGAACTGCTTCTGCTTCGGGCACCGCGTGGCAAGAAAGACTGAAGAAGATGGCGTCGGCCGATGCCTTTATACTCCGGCCATCGTGACGTTGGAGAGGAGGCGACACCAGCTGACGCCGGACCCAGACTTTGGAATTCGGCCGACCGAGGGCTGCCTGAGGCAGGACAACCCACATGTTATGACTGCAGTTGCATTCTTGAAGGACATCATGTATGCCCATGGCAGACAGGGTCTTACCTTCTTTCCCACACCGGGATAGCATATCCTTGACTTTGGGACCAAAAAGGGATGTGCCATCAAACAGGTCACTGATGAACCAAGACTTAAAGGTTCTGTAAAATTGCGAAGGCGCACTGAGGTATGTCTCCTCATGGAGATGCCAGAACCCACTGCTCTGCTTGGTCCTTCAGCTGTATGCACTATGAGCCTCACGGACGAGTTGGCTACTGAATGTAGGGTGGCTAACTGAGAAGCTACTTTCTCTTTAGCTCCCTCAGCTACTGCTCCTTCAAGGGTATCTGAAAGCTCCTTGATCAGATCCCCTTGTAGTCTACTAAAATGAGAAAGGTAATTCAGCAACTGTAAGGCAAAGGTCGTTGACAAGAAAACACGCTTCCCACATCTATCCATCACCCTGGAATCCATATTAGGAAGATGGATAGTTGAACTCTCCTCACAGAGTTCCTTCTTGGTCGCTGACGCCATGACCATTGCATCTACTGCAACCCCTTTTACCCAGAAAACCTTATCCGAAGGAGCAGTGATAATTTTATTTGGTCTCTGGGCAACAGGCTTGATGGAATCTGGGGTCTCTCATGCCAGCCATGAGATCAAACCTATGAGCTCATTGGTGGGTGGAGTCACCGAGGAGGTGGATGGTCAAGAACCAAAGACAGCCAGGTGCACTGACTCCTCAAAGGACTGAACTGCCAGCCACCCCTCTGCTTCAGAATCTCCAGAATCTCCCCAAAGGGCACATCTTCAGGGGGTGACCATAGGGATCCTTCACCGTCATTGAGGTCAGTGTATGACTCGTCCGTGAAGTCCAAATGCTTCCCTTTGCATAATCTCTTCCTAGGGACCTCCTCAGTGGGGTAATCTGGGGAGGTATTGGAAGAGTTGGGGGATACCCAGATGGGTGTCCTGGTGCCTGTGATCCCACAGTCCCTGTGGAACCTAGTGATGAGAAGAGGCAGTCGGGTTGTCTTGTTGGCACAGTGGATCCGAAGGGGCAGATGACTTCTTAGCTGTAGTGGCAGCTACAGCCCTCTCCAAGGCCCGAAAGGCTGACTGCTCCTGAATGGACGAGGACTCTGGCTCTGAAAAAAACATGTTTCTGGTATGGGGTACCCTCCAGACCAGAAGATAGCTCGCCTGGGGTTGAAGTCAGAGCCAAGCTTATCTTCGCAGAAGCACAGAGGCAAATCGACTGCTCCGAGGACTTGGGAGTCGAGTGCACACAAGCTTTGTGAGGTTCATGAGATTCGCTATGGCTCCAAGAATTCTTTGGCTCCAAAAAAGCCGATAAGCTTCAAGTGAATGTCTGATCCGAAGAAGGGGATAGCTTCGATTCAGAAGTCAAACGCACTGGGCATATCAAATCCGATGGCTCCAAAGTTGGAAGAGGAGGAGGACGAGGGGAATTGGATGCTTTGGACTAGCCTGTAACCTTAAAGGTCAAGGGAGACTTAGTGATACCCTGCACCCATAAAATATTTTGCACCATCTGTTCCACATCTTCTAGGTCTCAACAGGAAGGAAGACTGTACCCTCAATAGAACTGGGTCACAGGATGAAGAGTACAGAGCCCTTGGTGACTGCAAAATTGGCTTAAAAGGACTGGATGTCTGATTAGACATCAATGGATCCAATCCATCCTTACCAGATAGAATGGGAGCCGAAGAAGTCGGATCCAACAGAGTAGAGATTGGAGTCAAGGTCTCTGATAAGATCCCAGACTCATCTGAACTTGAAGATTTTAAAGTTTTTGATTTCGGCTCCGACATAGTTGGTGCCAAAGAAGGTCTCTTAACTTTGTCTGAGGACCTGGAGGACAAAAAAGAAGCTGAGGTCAAATGAGCTGACTTAGTTTTAGAGGCCGACCCTGATTTTTCTGTTCCTCCAGAAACAGCCTCTCCAAAAGCTGAAGGCAACATACTCACTAGAATGAGCTTGTTCTTACACTCAACTAAAACTCTGTGATTAAACAAGTGGCACATACCACAACCTTCCTGTAAGTGAAGAGGCCTAAGGCAGTATACACAGAGTGCAAGTCGCTAACTGGGATTTTATGCCTAGCATTTTTTGAAACTGTCCAGTTTCTCTTGTTTCTCCTTCATACTAAACAGAGGAAGGCAGAGAGATCTCTCAAACAAAACAAAGAATCACACACTCACAGGAAAGGGAAAAAGCGGAAAGATTTTTTTTTTTTTTTTTTTTTAACAGAAGGGAAGATGAGGACTACTAACGACAGTAGTGAAGAAATACCTCAATGGTAAAACGGAGAAAAGGGGAGTAACCTATAAAAAACGTTTACTGGTGGGAAAAATGGAAGAAGAGAAGTAACCTAAATAAAAACTCAGTTAATTTACAGAAAGGGGAACTAGACTACCAGATAAAGCAAACACGCAAAAAATGATAAATTAGAGAATATTGGAGAAAATATTTAGAAAATACCATCTGAAACCAAGAGTTTGATCAGACCACGTCTTCACAAAGCGGTAAACGAGATTGGAGATATTGTGGGTATGGGGATATACCCAAGAGCTTTTTGGTTGCCACAAGCTTGCTAACAGCAGAGTCAGATCAGATGGATCCGATCTGGACTCATATGTGAGGATGAGATGAAAAATTGAGAATATAAGATCAGGTATTCCTTCAGTATTTCTAGAAATGGCACTGTTACAGCGAATGTTTTTTGTGTGTATTAATTCTATATCTCAAAATCTCCCAAACTTTCTTTAATTCTGAAAACACTACATGCAAATATTCATCAAGATCAAATAAATACAAAGACATCTGCACATAATGAAAGTTTGCAATGTTTGTCTCCTACTATGTACCCCTTGAAAGTGCAATCTCTAACATCATGGACAGCAGTTCACTACCTGATAAATACTTGACTCGGTTATAATTGCCTCACACAAGTGTAACTAAAAAGGAATAGACATTCCTGAATGGGAACAGGATTTCGGACAAAAAAATAATAATAATAAAGAAAACATTTTTTTTGGGTGGGAGGTATCCCTCCAGCCACAGCCTCTGATTATGGACTGGGGGGGGGGTTACATCCCTCACATCCTTACTACTTATATACATTAACTTCAAGGATACACCATAGAAGAAATCCTTGAAATACCAGTAATTCGTCCCTCCAGGGAAAATCTATCCAGTCACATAGTAATTGCATAAGTGAGTGCTGTTTACTCGTGTTTCAAAAATAAACTTTGCTCCCAGTAGTTCTCAATATAGTGCTAACACTTTGGGAGAAACCTCTATTAAAGCCAACATTCCTAAGACCACTGCAACACCATAATTAATTTTACAAACAGCTGGAGGAACCCTAGGATGCTTAAAATCTACAAAAAGAAAAGCCAGTTTATTTGTTTGTTTTCTATGGTAAAGCAGTGATCTCCATAGATCTTTTTCACACAGCCCAGAAGTGGTGTCTAGTGAAATGACTTGCTCAGAGTCTCATAGTTAGGCAATGGAGAATGAAGAAATCAAACCTTGCACCTCTGGAGCACAGAAACAGCTTAACAGGTCTTTAATCCTTTAAGCCAACTGCCACTCAATCGACAGTCTACACAATCAAATGCTTCTTCTTTATTTGTACATTTATTTATACTAGCCATCAGTAATGGGTTTGGCTGATCTGGTTGTAGCCTTTATTACCAGTTTCAATCAATTTTCCAAAAGTTGGTCTTCCTGAAATAAACCCAGTGTGACCTTGTTATATAAGCTTGGGGAGTACGCTTAACTAACCCTTTAGCTAATAATACAATAAAAATTTATATCTGGGATTCAATACAGAAATTAGTCTATATGATCTTATCTGTATGGGATCATTCTTGAGTTTTAAAATGTATATAACTGTGGCTTGCATCCACGACTCTGGGATTTGATCAATGGTCATAACGTAAGAGGTGAACTTCATAATAATCACTTGTACACTTGATGCACCATCTGGCCTGGGTGTCTTCTCATTTGTGGTTCTTCACTAGCAATTCCATATCCTCCTCTGTCACAACCTTTGTTAAATGTGTGACCTCACCTGGGTCTATCTTTAGAAGGTCAAAAGATCCCAGGTAAGCTAAAACTGTGAAGTTCATGACCCGTTCTTAGACGACAAAACCGTTTAATATGTCAAAAGGTGCTCTGAAAACTCTCTCACACAATGATACCGTCTTACATAACATGCCTTCCACTTTCTGCTGACTAAACACAAGGGCCATGTTAAGACTAACCAGTGCGACCTAGAGACCTTTTAAGATTAAAGAACCTTTGGACTTAGCCCACCCCTTCTAATGCAGAGATTGTTCTACCTTTTATTTCAGTTCATTAACTCTTGCATCTGTTCCTGTTATACCTGTCGTCAACTTGCCGTAGACTTTCAACAGCTCTTTCTGTAATTGCAGGGGGGGGGGGGTTGCAACAAATTCCCTAGATTTGTAGTCTCAAAAGATCAACTATATCCAATTTGAATCTGTCACATTTTGATGCGAATTCATGCAATGCTTTGATATTCATTATGCTCCTTCCATACAGCTCTCCAATATTCTTCTTGAGCTGTTCATTTTCAAACTAAGTACAAGCTTACCCTCCAAATTACCCTCCAAAATTCTCACCCCCATTCGATTGTAACTGCATAGTCATAGGTGCTTGGCCTGAAGTAGAAAAAGAAGGTGCCGAAAAATTCTAAAACATCAGAATGTTTCTTTGCTATAATGACTTGCCTTATCCTTTAAAAGGATTGGCACCTGTATGAAAAAAATGGTATATCTAGCTTAGGTAACTGGAAAAAAAAATAAAAGTCTATCATGCTCATTGCTTCTATACATCTTCCCATAAACTTACCAACTGTGGAAGAATATCTGCTACAGGGCCCTAAATGCACCTCATCCACTGCAATCAAATTCCAATCCTCTGCTAATCCTGTTATCCCTTCCTGATAAACTAGCCATTCTCTCGTGAACCTTTGTAATTCAGGTGGTTTCATCCAGAGAGAAAAACTTTTATCATTACTTTAACCTCGCCCAAGGTCCCCTTAATTGCAACATACCTGCCTTCACTACTAGCAACTCAAATGAGGCTTCTCTCCTAATTAAAGTTACAAGTTCCACTCTACCACCCAACCTGTACAGGGAAAACTCCCAGACTGCATATATAAATGTTATAAGTCTGAGATGTTCTGCAACTACCAAATGAATGAGCTCCCTAATGAAATCTTGAGACTCTAAATATCAAGCTGCGGAAAAACAAAAAAAAAAACAGAAAACATAAGAGAAGAGGAAATGTCAAACATTGCTTTACTGCTTTTTGCCTTTAAACCTTTTTTTTTTTTGCAGGGACAGCAAGCCAACTTCATCCCCTCAATGTGGAGGTTAAACCCAGACACCCCCTGAAATTATATACCAACTACAAGACTGCCATACCCAAGAGAAAAGGAAAAATTCTGAAAAATGTCAATCTCAGAATTAGTATATTTAAGTTCACATTTTTGTCATTCAGTCTCACTATTCCAGGACTCACACAAATGAGTCTCAATTTCAAACCATTAACAATGCAATCTCTTAACTCATTCACTCCAGAGCAGCTCAGAAAATGCTGCCTGCTTACTTCTACCATAGGAGCAACAGTGCAGCCTGAGTTTATTTTCAGATCATCCATTTGTAATACAATACAGAAAACACATTTTCATAACTCTTTTACCATAAGAGCTAGACTAAAAATGTAAATGTGAAAGTTGTTCAGCAGACACTGACCATTCCAACAGTGTAAATATGTAAGTCATTACTAAATATTTGTCAAGGAATGCTGATATTGTGCATATTTTATACCTTTGTGGTACAACAAATCACAATATCTTAGTGAATGTACTGTGTAGACTCATACAATTTGTAATTAATTTGTTTATATGAATGTCAGCTTTAAACTGATACCTTAACCATTACTGTGTGATGCTTCGTTACAGAAATATGATTATATTTCTCATAATTGATAAATAAAGCATAATATCTCATCACCTGTAACAGACAGAGACTACATATCAGTGTACAAGTTGTGTGGCTCAATGACAGCTTCAAAACGATGCATCACTGTGACATCACCGCGCTCCCTTGCAAAGATATGGGCATAATAATGAGAAATATTGCAAATATAGAAGTTATGTTCTTACCATAACGTTCCATGTTAGTTGTCTTCTTCTCGCCTTCTTCTTGCTGGATGGGTTCGGAGCCGACCTCGGCTCCGACTCGGCCACTCTAAAAGCTCGAGAGTTGGTTCCACCGGCTCGAGGCTCCCCTTATATCCCACAATGCTAGGCGAGAGTTACCTCAGATCTCGTTTGTAAGCTAACCCAGCTTATATCAATAACAGTATAACTGTAAATAGAATCCACCTCTAACAGCAGGAAGAAAAGGGGTGACCTACATCCTGAAACAAGAAATATGCAAAATAGCATATGACTAAGAAAGAGGTGGTAGAAAGAGAGGTCACGATCACAACTCCTCTAGGTCTGTCCAGGCCAGGGGGAAGGAGGGTGGGACGCAAGAAGAAGGCGAGAAGAAGACAACTAACATGGAACGTTATGGTAAGAACATAACTTCTATATGTTAAGTTGTCTATCTCGCCTTCATTCTTGCTGGATGGGACCGCGTCCCTAGCACCTTGTCCCGGGTGGCCTAACGGAACAGACTCCTGAGAACAGTGGAACCAAAATTAGCTCTATGCCTAGAAGCTAAATCCAACTTATAATGGGAAATAAAAGTGTGAGGAGTAGCCCAAGTAGCCGCTGCACAAATGGTGTCAATAGGCAGTCTGTCTTGGAAGGCTAGAGAAGTAGCCAAAGCTCTGGTGGAATGGGCTTTAGGTTTATTAGGCAGTTTTTGGTGTCTAATCTCATAAACAAGGGTAATCAGAGATGTTAGCCATCTGGATAATGATACCTTTGAAACTGAAGTCCCTTTCTGCTTTCCGCATAGGAGACAAACAGCTGATCAGATTTTCTGAATTGTTTCGTCCTGTCCAAGTAGTACCTTAATTGACGATGAACATCCAGGCAGTGTAATTTTTGTTCAGACCTATTTGAATACTCTGGGAAAAAGACAGGGAGGTCAATGCATTGGTTTAGATTTGATGTTGAAACCACCTTAGGCAAAAAGGACGGGTTAGTTCGTAAGGAAACTCTGTCCTTATGGAACAAGAGATAAGGAGAACGACAACTGAGTGCTTGAAGTTCTGAAATTCTTCTAGCTGATGTGATAGCCACCAGAAAGAGAGTTTTCCATGATAATAATTTCAAGGAACATGAAGCTGCAGGTTCGAAAGGGGAAAGAATCAAAGAAGCAAGAACTAAATTTAGGTCCCAAGGAGAAGGAGGATTTCTTATAGGAGGTCTGAGAAGAAAAACTCCTTTCAAAAAGGCTTTGCAAAGTTTGTGGGACATTAGGGCAGATTCAGAAATGCCCACATGAAAATTAGAAATAGCTGCTAATTGAACCTTAAGAGTAGATGGAGATGAACCTGCATGGAAGAGTTCAGCTAGAAAATCAAGGACTAGTTGGATGGAAGCGGTGAAAGGATCTATGTCCTTTCCTCGTGCCCAGTATGAGAAACGTTTCCACTTACTCAAATAAATCTTTCGAGTGGAAGATTTATGGGAAGCTATCAATATATCTCTAACCGAGTGAGATAATTGAGGAAGCCTGGCTACGGTTGGAAGTGGAGGAACCAAGCAGTGAGGTTCAGAGAGGGGAGGGAGCGATGAAACTGACCCGATTGGTGGATCAAAAGATCTGGAACTAGGTCCAGACTCCACGGTCGCTTCAAGAGAAAACGATGTAGAAAGGGGAACCACACTTGTCGAGGCCAGTAAGGAGCAATGAGGATCAATGAGGCCTTCTGAGCGATAGCTTTCTGTATTACTTGAGAGATCAGAGGAAAGGAGGAAATGCATACAGAAGTCCCCGGGCCATACTTGGACTAGAGCGTCCCTGCTGGGTTGGCCTGGTAAAGGGAATAGAGTGAAGTATTCTCTGCACTTGCTGTTTTGGGGAGTAGCAAAAAGATCGCAGCAAGGCTGACCCCACTTGAGAAACATCTCTCTCACTACACCGTCTTTCAGACACGACTCCTGAGGCATGGGTATAGGTCTGCTCAACTTGTCTGCAATGTGATTGGACTTCCGGGATGTGCGTTGCTATCAGAAAACGCTGAGAAGAAATCGCCCATTGCCACAGTCTGAGTGCTTCTCGACACAGGGGTATGATCTGGTTCGGCCTTGTTTGTTGATGTACCACACTACAGACATATTGTCTGTCTGGATTGCAATCGTTCCCAAGGGAAGAGAGTCTTGAAGGGCTTGCAATGCTAAAAGCACTGCTCTCATCTCCAGAACATTTATGTGCAAGTGGCATTCGCTTGGTTGCCATGTGCCCTGGACTGTCCTGCCCTGATAATGCCCCCACCCGATCAGGGAGGCATCCGGTGTCAGAGTAGCAACGGAGGAGGTGGAACAAATGGTCTTCCGACAGGAGCTGACAGGAGGGAAGACATCCACCACATGAGATGCTTTTTGCACGCCTGCGTGATCATAATGGTGTGAGACATTGGAAGTTCCTGGTATGACCATTGAGAAAAAAGCATCCACTGAAGGATCCGCATGTGGTATCTGGCCAATGGGAGGAGAGGTATGGCCGCTGCCATGATTCCCAACACCTTTAGAATTAACCTGGCTTTGGCTCTGTTGTTGTTGAGAAGAAGTGACACCAATTTGTGAATGTCTGATATCCTTTGGTTCGTTAGCATTGCAGACATGTTTATAGTATCTAAATTTGCGCCTATGTAGGTAATAGTACGACAAGGCGACAAAACAGACTTTTCGCAATTTATTGAAATACCCAGTTTTTGACAAACGCGAAAAGTATAATCTCTGGCCATCAGAAGGAGATGCTTGGTGGGAGCTGTGAGAAGCCAGTCGTCCAAATATGGAAACACCTGGAATCCTTGTCGTCTCAGGTGAGAAGCTACCACTGCCATGCATTTGGTAAACACCGGGGCAGTGGTGAGACCAAAGGGCAGGGCCCTGAACTGAAAATGACTGGTTCCCAGCCTGAAGCGGAGGAATCTTCTGGAGCGTCTGTTCATTTTTATGTGATAGTACGCATCCCGAAGGTCTACAGAGCACATCCAGTTTCCTTTGCCCAGAAGGGGAAGAATGGATTGCAGTGTGACCATCCGAAATCTTGTTTTCTTGACTGATTTGTTCAAGACACTGAGATCCAAAATCGGTCTCCAGTCCCCTGTTTTCTTTGGAACTAAAAAGAACCTTGAGTAGATTCCGGATCCTTGTTGGTCTGCTGGCACTAACTGAATTGCTCTTTTTGTAAGCAGTTTTGAAATTTCCAAAGCTGCCATATCCCTTTGAGCGGGTGGAACATCTGGAAGGGATTTTTTTGACTGATTTGGAAAACGAAGAAAGGGGATAGAATAGCCTTCGGAAATGATGGACTGTACCCATTTGTCTTGAGTCAGGGATAGCCAGGCTTCTGGGTACAGTTACAATCTTCCCCCGACTGCCTCCGAAGATGGGCAGTCGGGCAACACCTCAGGGATGCTGAAAAGGCTTGTCAGGAAAGGCTTCCCGATTGCCTTGGTTCTGCGGACCCCCTGCCCCTAGGGCGTCTACCATTGTTATTCCCACCTCTGCCTTTGGTAGGAAAACGACTCTGTCGTCAGGCGAAGTCCCTTGAGATTGTTTACGGAACCACATCTTCCCACCCTTCTGGCCTTTGGGGTAAGGCCTAGAAGGAGTCGAAAACGGACTCCGACGGCAGAAAGGGTCTTGCCATCAGTCTCGCACCTAGTCAGGGTTTCTTTCACTTGAGGACCAAAGAGAGATGATCCATCAAAAGGGAGTTCATGAAAGACGCCTTGAAAGGTTCCAAAAGTTGCATAGCCGCATCCAGGCGTGCCTACGTAAGGCTACCCCTGTCCCTCTTGCTCTGCTCGCTCCATCGGCCGCATAAGAGAGGAGGCGCATGGAGGAGTTGGATATGGAATTAGGGTAGCCAGCTGCGTGTTCATTTTCTCTTGGAAACCCGCAGCTGTAGGGTCTTTAACATTTCACTCGCTTCCTTGATCAAGTCTCTTTGAAGACGAGTGAAATGGCACAGGTAATTCAGCGAACGCATGGTAAATGTCGCTGAGGAGAACATCCGCTTCCGCACCTATCCATGGACCTAGATTCCTTGTTAGGTGGATGGACAGGCACTGAAGGATCAGCCAGTTCCTTCTTTGTGGCGGCAGCTACCACCATAGCATCCACAGAAACTCCTTTTGATAAAAATTGCTTGTCTGATGGAGCTGTGATGAATTTGGAGGGTCTCCTGGGAGTGGGGTCCACTGAATCAGGAGCCGTCCATGCTTTCTTAGCGACCACCTGCATGAGGGGTCAAGGGGGACACCCAGGAGGTGGAAGGACGAGCCAAACGCCTCAAGATACACAGATTCGTCCTCCGAAGGGTTGAGGGCTGGCCAATTTCCCTCTGTTTCAGGATCTCCAGAATGTCTGCAAATGAGACATCTTCAGAAGGGGAACGGGGAACCCTCAGAATCATCCAGATCTGTGTCCGACGTGATAGACTCAGGTGAGTCAATGTGCTTCCTCTTGCACTTCCTCTTCCGAGGAGGCTCTTCTGCCAAACCAGGAGAGGCCTCGGAAGAGGATGAAATCCCAAAGGGGCCCCTGAGGAGCTGGCTCTCTGCGGTCCGGGATGAGGGAGTGAGTCGACTTACCCTGAGGCAGCATAGGAGGGGCTGACGGAGCCGACTGTGGAGTAGAGCCAGGCTCTAACACACTCCGCATGACTTCAATGCACCCTGTCAGGCAGAGCCAGAGGTCCCCGCTCCGAGGAGCTAAGGACCCCTCGGCACCGACAGTGATGGCTCCGAGGTCGATGTCGGAGCCGAACTCACCAGCGCCGAAGCACCGAGAGGGAGAGGGGGTCGGACAAGGGTCCGATGCCACTCACCCCTCGGAGCCGACGAGGGAGGTCCGGCGCCGAGATTCCTCCAAGGAAGAAAACGGAGCCGGCAGCGGAGCCGAAGACAATTGTCTCGGCTCGGCGACCACAGTCTCGGTTCCGACGACCCGGCTCGAACTCAAGAGAGTCGAAGGAGGAAAGTGTTGATGGACCGGGGCCGGCACCGACTGATGAGTCGGGCTCTGAAGCATCTGGGCTAGTGCCTCGGACTTAAGTAGTCGACTCACCACCCTCTGAAGGTCATGATCGGAAAGCCTCGATGACCTAGAGGAATGAGACCTTGGCCCGTTCAGACAGCAGGGGAGATCCTGGAGCCGAATGAACGGAGCCAAGAGAAGGTGACCTAGACCTCTTTCTGGTTGTCGGCTCCGAAGATCTTGTCGGAGCCGACACGGGTACCTCGATAACCTCGGCTCCAGCCGGAGCCGAGGAAACCACAGAAACTGTGGACTGAGTCTTATCGGCTCCAGCCGGAGTCGATAAAGGCAAAGGTTGAACAACCTGAGGTCTCGGCTCAGGAGCCGGAGCCGAAGACCTCGATGCCTTAGAGGGCTTCCCTGTTGAAACTGACAGGGAATCCTCTGGCTTCAACAAGACTCTCAGAATCAATTTATTTTTTCTCTCCTGCAGGACCCTGGGGCTGAAGCCATGGCACACAGCACAGGAGTCCTGCAGGTGCAAAGGCCCCAGACAATAGACACAAGAAGTGTGAGCGTCTGTCAGAGACATTTTCTGACAGCACGCATCACACTTCTTGAATCCAGAGACCTTTGCTTCTTTTGACATTTCCCTAACTGACAGGTGTACACTAACACACACCCAAACACACAGTTATACCCTGTCAGTAAAAATTAGTAATACTAAAACAATAACAATTTTAGTAAAAATACTAATAATTAAGTACAAAAATTAAAGTAAGCTACACAAACACTCCCTAGGGAAGGGAAGGCCAAGGCCCAAGGGAAGAACCAACGGTTCTTTTAGTAAGAAAAACGGGAAAAATTAGGGTCGGGGATAAGGATCTATGTTCTACACTAATTTAGGAAGAATTAAAGTTAAAAAGGGGAAAAAAGAGTAACTTTTTGAAGAAAAAGCTAACACTCACCAGGAACCGGTAGAAGCAACCAACCTCGAAGCTGTAGCGGCAAACGAGATCTGAGGTAACTCTCGCCTAGCATTGTGGGATATAAGGGGAGCCTCGAGCCGGTGGAACCAACTCTCGAGCTTTTAGAGTGGCCGAGTCGGAGCCGAGGTCGGCTCCGAACCCATCCAGCAAGAATGAAGGCGAGATAGACAACTTAACATGTATAATTTTCATAACCCTACAAGATTAAAACTGTGATATCTGTACATGTGTTCAGCATACAGACACAGTTCTTTGATCATGTTGTAAAGACTAATACGGTCTTCAAAATGGGGTATCACTTGGCACAATTACATGCTCCATAGCAAAGTTGTTTACCAAAATATGAAAAAAAACATAACTTCCATAACAGAAGTCCTAACAAAATATATCTGTACATTTATCCAGCATATAGACAGTTTTATTTTTCCATCATGTAACTACCAGCACTGCCTTCAAAATGAGGTATTACTTATCCTGGTGACATGTTCCCTGACAAAATTATTTAGCAAAATATGAAAAATATCATAATTCTCATAACCATGGTCCCAAACAAACTGATATCTGGGCATGTGCATGGCATACAGATACAGTTCTTTTATATCTTGTAAGCACTAATACTGTCTTCAAAATGAGCTGCTAGTTAGCATTTTGACATGTTCCCTGACAAAGTTATTCACCAAATATGAAACAGTATCATAATTCTCATAACCGAAGTCCTAAACAAAATGCGATATCTGTACATTTGTCCAACATACAGACATAGTTCTTTTTCCAGCCTGTAACTAATACTGCCTTCAAAATGAGGTATTACTTACCCTGATTACATGTTCCCTGACAAAGTTATTTAGCAAAATAGGAAAAGAAATCATAACTCTCATAACCATAATTGCAACCAAACTGTGATATGTGTACACCATACTAAGTTCTTTTTCCAACTTGTAAGTACTAAAAACTGTCATCAAGATGACAAGTTCCAGACTTTTACAACTCAATATGAAAAATATCTGTAACACTCAAACATATGGAGAGTCCCACACCTGTACCTGCAATGTGATGATGACTTTTAGTAACGTGAAAGTACAGTTGTGTACCTACCATAAATGTAGATGTTCGAGTGTATTCACTGTTGCAGTCATTACAATTGGGTTATCCTGCTGGCAGGCTACCTGCAGTCGGCCTGAATTCCAAAGTCCTGGTCCGGCATCGGTTGCTGTCGCCTCTTCCCTGATGTCAGTGCGCCAGGGGTACAAAAGATGCAGCCGACGCAATTTTCTTCAGCTTTTCTTGCCCCAGATGTCAGCTGCCCCCAAAAGGGTAGGCTAATTTATGCCAATACACATGCATGCAGTAAAGTAAACTCTTCCTTCATCTACAAACAAATAAACCACATAGGTTGTATAGAATAGAGAAGTACAGGTAAGTCCCAGTAAAGGAAAGGGGGGTGGTGGGGTGGGTAACCTGGACTGCAACAGTGAATACACTCGACAGCAACCGATGCCGGTGATCCATCAGAGCCACAAGGGCGGGAGACTTAAACCTCGACACGGCTATTAATAGGACGTGCTGGAGAGATAGATTCATCACCCAAAGACTCCCTATGCTGTGGAACAAAATCCCGGTACATGTGAGGCAGAGCACCTCGCTGGCCTTGTTCAAGAGAAATCTTGACCAATGGATGGGAGATCGCAGATATACCCCAGGAATTACCTCAGTGTCACTGCTCGACAGAGGCACAGCAAAATAATGGGTATAGTTCCCCATACTAAAGGGGTGGCGTAAGCCACAAAACAATGGGCTAGGCTTATAAATGCCCTCGGGCAGATAGCCTAGTATGAACCTATGAACCTATGAACCTATGAACATCTACATTTATGGTAGGTACACAACTGTACTATGTTCAACGTGTTTCACTGTTGCAGTCATTACAATTGAATCCCAAAGCGAAGGTTGCGAGGCTGGGGCTAAATAGGATTAGGAGAGGCTATGAGGCCCTGCAGAGCTGCAGTGGCAAAGCCTGCCCTGGGATTTAGAGTAGAGAGGTAAGTGATACTGCTTTGTAAAAGTGTGCACTGAACTCCAAGTTGCAGCCTCTAAGATGTCTTTGGTTGGTACTCCTCTGAGGAAGGCTGATGAAGTGGCTGCTGCTCTGGTTGAATGTGGCCTAATGCCTTTAGGCACTGATTTGCCATGCTGTGAATAGCAGAAACGAATGCAGTGGCCTATCCACTTCGAAATAGTCTGCTTTGAGATCGCCTTTCCTTGTGATCCTGCAGCATATGCCACTAGAAGTTGTTCAGTCTTTCTGAAATCTTTGGTTCTGTCCATGTAGAAGCGTAGCTGCCTGTGAATGTCCAAAGAATGCAGAAGTCACTCATCCTTATTCTGTGGGTTTGGAAAAAAGGTAGGCAAATGAACTGTTTGGTTCAGGGCCACACTGGACACTACCTTAGGCATAAATGTCGGGTTTGCCCTCAGAGAAACCCTGTCAGGATGGAAAATGATAAAAGGTTCCACAGCCATGAGTGACTAACTCTGAGACTCGTCTTGCAGAGGTTATTGCTAGGAACAGAGCTGTTTTCCAGGATAAGAATTTTATATCAGCTATAGAGGCTGGCTCAAAAGGATGCAGTGTGAGTTTTTCCAAGACATAATTGAGGTCCCATGCAGGTATTGGTGCTCTCCTTGGAGGTCTTATGTTTTTGGCCTCTCTAAGGTACTGCCTTAGCAATGGATGAGAAAAAATAGATGGTTCTGTATTGTAATGAGCTGAAATGGCAGAGGCATGAATCTTAATTGATTCAAAGGATAGGCCTTTGTCTAGCATCTCAGTTAAGTATTGCAAAATCTGAGGAATATTTGGTACAATCGTGTCAATTCCTTGTGCCTGGTTCCAAGCACAGAATCTCTTCCATTTTTCTGCATAAAATTTTCTGGTGCTAGGTCTCCTGGCCTTCAAAATAACATCCATCACCGCTTTAGAGAGAGGTGTGTTTTGAATGGTTACATTATCCGCCATGCTGCCAGATTTAAGGTCCTGAGTTGGCTGTGCAGGATCTGACTTGTTTTGTTGGGTCACTAAATGAGGAATTTGAGGTAATGTCCAGGCTGGGCATTGAGACAAGTTCTTTAGGATTGGGTACCAGTGCTGGCGGGGCCAGTCTGTAGCAATCAGTATCATTTTTGGCTACTTGTCTGACCTTTAGGAGTACCTTGGGGAGGAGAGGCAGTGGAGGAAAGGCATATACTGTTAAGTTTTTTCAACTGAAAGATAGAGCATCCACTTTCCATGCTTGCTTGTGATAAGTCCTTGTGCAGAATTTCTGTAGTTGGCAGTTGTGAGAGGAGGCAAATAGGTCTATGTCCAGGCATCCCCAATTCCTTGTTATCATGCTGAAGACTTGTGGATCCAATTTCCACTCGTGGGGACCCATTAGGTTTCTGCTTAGTTCTTCTGCCAGAGTATTTATCTTTCCTGGCAGGAATTGTGCTTGCAGATGTACTTGGTAAGTCAATGCTGTGTCCAACAAAGTAATGGCTAGACTGCAGAGGGGGTAAGAATGTGTGCCTCCCTGCTTGTTTATGTACCACATGACTGTAGTATTGTCCGTCTTTATCAATAGTTGTCCTGGATGAAGTAGATCCTTGAAGGCTGTCAGGACATTCTGAACAGCTAGCATCTCTTTTTGACTGATATGTAGATGCATTTGGCTTGCGGACCATGTGCCCTGAATACATCTTCCTGTCAAATGGGCCCCCCAGGCATAATCTGATGCATCTGTTGTTAATGTCTGCCTGGCTGTGGGTAAAGTGAAAGGCTGTCCCTTGTTGTGGCGACAGGCCTTTGCCCACCAGCAAAACTCCTGTTGCAGGCAGGGAATGAGGGTAATTATTGTTTCCAGGCTGTGGCAATGTTGAGTTCAAACACTTTTTAGATACCATTGTAGTTTCCTCATATGCAGTTTTGCATATGGAATTAGCAGAATGCAAGATGCCATGAAGCCAATGCCTGCAGAATTTTTCTTGCAGATAACTGGGTCTTTGTTGCCAACATTTTGAAATAAGTAGTCAGCTGTCTTTGTCTGGTGTGAGATAAGCCATCTGGGCAGTTGTATTTAAGCTTGCACGCAGTAATATTATCTCTTGAGAGGGTACTAGTTTTGATTCTTTTCATTTACTGTGTACCCTAAGCATGCTAGTAATCTTTTTACAAACGCCAGATGCTGTAGTAGAATGTCTTTGTTCTCTGCTTGAGTAAGGCAGTCGTCCCAGTAAGGATATATTTGTATTCCTCTGTCTGCAAAATGCAATTACTGGTGCCAGGCATTTTGTGAAGACCCTGGGCACAGTAGATAAGCCAAAGGGCAGTGCAGAGAATTGGTAGTGCATTGAGACAGCTATAAATCTGAGGTATCTTCTGCATGATTGTCTGATTGGGACATGCAGGTATGCCTCTTTTAGGTCTAAAGTGACAAACCAAGCCTTCTTGCCCAGCATGGGCAGAAGCTGCTGCAGAGTCAACATTTTGAATTTTGGAATATCCAGAAATGTGTTTAGAATAGACAGGTCCAGTATTGGTCTCCAGGCTTTGTCCTTTCTGGGCACCAAGAACAGTCTTGAGTAAAATCCTAGTCCTTGCTCTTGCTGTGGTACTTGCTGAATGGCCCTCATGTCCATGAGGGATGAAACTTGTTTTTGTGCCTCTGCCCATTGATTGCGTGGCAGGTTTGGCATACCGTTTGCCCTTGGCATGGTGTGAAAATGGAACCTGTAGCCTTGTGATACTATATTCAAGACCCATTTGTCCTGAGTGATCATGTGACAATTTTGTGAAAAAAGTGCTAGTTTTCCCCCAGAGGAGCTGCCAAAAGATAAGTGCTTGGTGCTGGCAGGGGAAAGTCATTGAGACCGTTTCCTGTATGGCTGTGATTTATCTTCTCCGCTTTTGGAGGTAGAAGCACCCCATTGTTTAGATCTGTATGACCCTTGGGGCTGGGATCTGTCTCTGGGACGTCTGTATCTGCCTCTTTGTGGCCTGTCTGACACTGGAAAGGACCAATTCTTTGTAGGCCAGTTCCTGCTAAATCTGGGAGGCTGTACCTGTAAGAAATCCTTGACTGTTTGCATAGATTTAGCTTTGTCCTCTATTTTCTTCAACACCTCTTCTGCTTTAACACCAAACAAGGTATCATGCTGTAATGGAGCATCTAATAATTTTGCTTTAACATGATCTGGCAAATTCTGTTCCTTTAACAAAGCATGCCTTCTAATGACAGAACCCATAACAGCGGCCCTGCAGGAGGCCTCCAGAGAATCAAAACCACATTGTAAAGTATGCTTTCCCACTTGTTCAGCTGCATGAAATAAATCATGCATTTATTTGTTTTCTGCACATTCAGAATTTGTCAACATCTTCTGTTTAAGTAGTGACCTAAGATATTGCTGATATTTAAGCATATGAAACTGACAATTTAAAGCCTTTACAGCCACCAAGGCAGCAGAAGTGTAAATCTTTTTCCCCCATCTGTCCAGGGCCCTAGAATCCCTATCAGAGGGGATAGGGTTTTTTGCAGTGGAAGCCTTGACCCCTTTGGGACCCTGAGAGATAGTTTCTGGGTCAGCAGCAGGGTTTTTATAAAGAAATTTATGTGAATCAGGAACCCTGTAGTATCTGTCTGGCTTAACAGGAGCTGGTGGTAGAGAGTCAGGAGTCAGACCAGACTCTAAAAATACATCATCTACAATGTCTAAAACAGGAGGAATAGCAAGGGGCCTGTGCTGAGGTAGTAAAAGAAAATCTCTGAGCCTTTTCTTAGATTCTGAGTAATCTTGGCTCTCCCAGTGGAAATGTTCCCTCATGGTATGCAGGGTCTCCCCCAAAAGAATAATCCTCAGGAGAAGAGGCTAAAGGGATAGATTCTTCAGCATCAGAATCCTCATAGGGAGGAAGGCAGTATTCCTGTTCAGCAGAGGAATCAGAGAAAATGGAAACCTGATATGAAGATTCATATTCTGTCTCTTGCCTAGGCCTCTTATCAGGAGGGGGATGGGAACCCCTGATCAAAGTAATTAGGTCTTCGGCCATTTTAAGCATCTGTTTTTTTAGGCATGGAGGCCTGTCCAGGGGAATGTTGTACTTGTTTCTGTCTTTAGAGGTGCTTTAGTCTTTGCCTTTGAAGCTGAAGTCGTTTTCACATATAACTGTGTAGGCCTGAAAACAACCTCAGAAGCCGATGCCTGTTCAGCAGCTCCGGGCCCATCTGAGGGAATAGTTTCCGAGGGTCCAACACCTTGAGTTTCCAGCGGCCTAGTCAGCTCCACGTGGGAGTCGGAAGCGGCCTGTGGCTCTGAGGTAGCGGGCATCAGGGGCTGCGAAAGCACCTCACTGAGAACTGGCAAACCGGTGACTGACCTATCCAAAGCCTCGTCATCGGTTTTGGACCTCAGATGCCTGTCCTTTTCTTTGTCTTTGCGCTTTTTATAAATTCCGGTAGTTGGCTGTTCCGACGGCATTATATAATTAAATCTTCTGCCAAAATAATGAAATGCAAAATCGTACTGACGCTTAATAGTGCGTTGGTTAAATCTAGCACAAAACCGACAACTTGCAACGTCGTAGTCAGGGCCTAGGCAAGGAATTCAGTAAGAAAGAAAATCCTTATGAGGTATTTGCTTCCCACAAGAAATACAATTATTAACTTTTTCTGACATCGGTCTGGAGCAAGAAAAAAGTTTCCCCAATGGGGTACTTAGCTTTAATGAAGACTTCGGATCTGAAATTCGAATTTGAAAATCTCAGGAGTCGGCCGGCCGGCACTTGCGAACTGCTTTTGCTTCGGGCACCATGCGGCAAGAAAGACTGAAGCAAATGGCGTTAACTACATCTTTTATACCCCTGGCGCACTGAAGTCAGGGAACAGGTGACAGCAAACTACACCAGAGCAGGACTTTGGAATTCAGGCCGACTGCGGGTAGCCTGCCAGCAGGATAACCCAACTGTAATGACTGCAACAGTGAAACACGATGAACATCAGTGACAGGTGTCAATGATTTTACCCAAGTGCTAATGACTCAGTATTACACTGTAACTGCACAAATAATGTAATAATCACCTGCATGTCTTGACTGCAAGATTCTGCATGGTCTTACCAAGGTGATAATTGCTCCACATAACCTTTTGAGCAATGAGTCATTACCATCTGTCAGGAAAAGCCAGTAGTAGTGCTGTAAAAGTTTTATAACACTTCTGTATTACTTAGCTCTCACTGTAATCTAAATTCTACACTTGCCTGATAAAAGCAGAAAAAAAATTAGTGTACAATGCTTATTGACATATTCTCTTGTACATGGTAGCACTCTCCTCAAACAATTGTTCTTACTCAGCATGTTCACCAGCTCCCTGCCACAGTCATTTGCCAAACTAAGAAAAACATCATAATTTACATAACACAATTCATAATCAATCGGTTATCTGTACCTGCGCATAGCATACAGATAGTTATTTTACAATCTGAAAATGAAGTGTTACTCAACATGTGTACACGTTCTCTAGCAGTTATTTTCCTGTGTTGTAAGTAGTGACCACGGTGTTCATAAAATATAACTGCAAAGAAAGTTAGGGCAACCACACTCCTATAGGCAAATGCTGTGCTGAGGTAAATGCCACAAAAGCCAAATGTAAAGCACAAAACAAGAAATACAGCGACATCAACCATGCAAGTTCCGTTTGAATTCCAGGACAATATAATCCAAAAACTCGTTTTTCATACAATAAAAACTCCTGGATACGTAAACCAAAAAGAATAATTTATTGTGCACTCAGTTGGTAAGCGCTTTCACAAAATTGCTTCATCAGACAGTCTGGATTAATGCCCAGCTTTGTAAGTTTATCTATGATTCCAGAGTGGGGGATGGTGTCAAAGGCCTTGGCGAGGTCCAGATAGGCCGTGTGGACTGCCTTACCCTTGTCCACAGCTCTGGAGACTGATCTGAAGAAGTCAATCAGGTTCAGGAGACAAGATTTGCCCTTCATGAACCCAAACTGGTTGGGGTCCAGTGTTTTAAGTTTGCCAGTGTCTTTGTTTATAAGTTCCATGAAAATACGTTCCATGGCCTTGCAGATCAGGCTCGTCAGACTGATGGGGTGGTAGTTCCCGGGATCCAAGGTGGATCCCCCCCTTGTGGAGTGGGATAATTGTAGCTGTGCGCCACTCAGTGGGCATGAAGACTGAGGTGAGGGTATGATTAAACATGACACTTAGGTGAGGTGCCAGTTAATTTTGTAGTTCATGTAGTACACAGCCCGGGATGTCATCTGGTCCCATGAATGCTGTATTTTTAGCTTTGCAGAGTGCGTTTTTTTACCTGTGTGGCCGTTATTACCGGAATTTGGCAATCTTCCAGTATTGAGATGGCCCATTTAGGGGGTGAGAGGGGGGTGAAGCTGGCACTGAATTGATCTGCCAGGATATTGGCAATATCCTTGGGATCAGTATATTTAATGCCATTCTGTTGTAGCTCAGAGTAGATCTGAGCATTGCCATTTAGATTCTTGACATAGTTATAGAATGCCTTGTGGATGTCTTTGGAATCTTTGGCAATTTTGTTTTCGTAACTAGCTTTGGAGGATTTTATGAGGGATCTCAGCTTCTTACTGAGGCTGGTAAGGGAGCTTTTTGCATCCTGGGATTTTCCTCTTTTCTGCAACAGTTTCTTCCTTTTGTTGTAAAGTTTGTTTATGGGAGGGGACCACCAGAATGGCTTCCTTTTTTGGAGGAGAGCATCTTGGTTCTATTTGGGATGGCATGATTCATGCATGAGTGGATGTGCTCGTACAGTGCCTTAGTGTAGGACTCCGCAGTCGAACTTTCAGTTCCCTGTCTGCATGGGTGTCATGAAGTTTGTCACTTCTGACTTGAGTAGCATGAAGTTGGCTTTGGAGAAGTTTTTTATGCAGGTTTCCTTACTGGGGGGTGGGGGGGTGGGATGTGGATGTTAAGGGTGATTAGCTTATGGTCTGACCTGACCAACGAGGGGGGGGGACCATAGGTGTGGAGCATCAATTTCCCATGTTGGTAATGACCAGGTCTAGGATATTGGAGCCCCTGGTGGGACTATGGATTAGTTGATCCAGGGCATTAGAATTTATGAATTCCAAGAACCGTTGGGCAAAGGTGTTGGTACACGAATAGTTTTCCCAGTTAAGGTCAGAGGTTGTGCTCTGTTGAGTTTGAATGCAGTTGTATGAGGTTTGGAGTGCACATTCTAGTTGTTGCAACAGAAGGGTAAGTGTGCTATGTGCACCAGACAATATACATAAGAATATATTAGTGTTTTAAAAGGTATTTTAAGTGTTAGTGCAGATTTCCGGCCGTACAGCGCAGAACGGTGTATTTACCGTCTACTTCGGTGCAGTGTGGTTTCGGAGTTGACACACATAAATAGCAGGGGGTGTGGGGGGTACAGGCGTGGGCTTGCCCCACACCCCCGCTTAACAAACAGAGGTAGCTTTTTTTTTCTTGTAGTAGTGTAGGGCAGGAAGGTTACATTTTGCTTGTTTGGTTTCGATATTTTGACTGTCGATGTTATAAACTTTCAGGATACAGTAGTTTACACATTGTGGTCTCGAGAATGGCACTTCGATATTTGAAAGCAAATACACACACACACACACACAATTTTATTCATTTGACATCTGTTAACCAGGTTGGTCCAACTGAGCTAGAAGCCAATTTTCAGTGAAGACCTGGGGAGAAAAGCTCCAGAGTGTACAGACTAAACAAGAAGTATATGCATGAAAAAAAAATGGAAAGTGTACAAACAAAAAACATGAAATGACTTATGGTAGTTTTATAAAAAAAAATGAATGGCGGTAATTAGAGTAATAGAGAGAGGAAAAAAAACATAGGTAATTAGTGAAATTTAAATGTATATATTACACACGCATACACACACTTGCAACGCAAGCAATTGCCAAATACTAATCACACAAAAAGAGGTCAAAGACATTGCACTACCAATCTCTGAACACAGCTATTCCACTCTCCCAACCACATATACTTTAAATAAACAATTTGTGAGGAAGGCTAAGCCCCTTTACACCCCAACAAATACATGGTCGCAAAACAAGAACATACCACCCATTGGGAATCACCACTAGCACAGCATACATCACTATCACAGTAATGAGTGCTTGATGTACTTTATTAACAGAACTTTACATGACCAGCTAGCATTCACTGGCATCAGCACTTGGCCAGCTTAATATATCACTACATGTGACAATAAAACAGATCACTTTACCACGAATGTAACCCAAATAATACAAATACACCATGCACATATAACAAAAATACACAAATGTATACAACACACAAATGTACTTATATATATTACATGCAAACTCATGTATGGATACATATTTGTTTCTTTGAACTGATATAGTCCAACTGGAGAGGGCCCTTGTCAAAAGGAGCCTTGTGAAGAAAGCTTTGCTTACACTGACAAAATAGCAGGTAATGACAATTACAAAACACATTTCAGAGTAATAAAAGTATCATATTTACAGAAAACAGAAGTCATACTGACAGCTACAATATACATTACACACTATACTTCTAAGACATACACACTCACACATGTACATATACATACATAGGTTCATAGGTTGATACTAGGCTACTGATACTAGGCTATCTGCCCTAGGGCATTTATAAGTCTAGCCAGAGTGTGTTTGGCTTTCGCCACCCTTTTAGATTAGTTGACTGTGCCTCTGTATAGTACGTCACAGAAGATAGCCCTTTTAAGGTTAGTTTACTGTGCCTCTGTCTAGTAGGGACACAGAAGAGATCCCAGGGGTAAACCTACGATCTCCCATCCACTTGTCAAGATTTCTCTTGAAGAGGGTCATTGAGGGGCTCTACCTAACATGGACTGGGATTTTGTTCCAGAGTGAGGGGAGCCTCTGGGATATTAATCTGTCCCTCCAGCATGTCCTATTTATTTCTGTGCTGAGGTTCAAGTCCCTGGAGTGTACAGATCTAAGGGGTTTGGATTTCCTGAGGTGGAGCATGTCCATTAATTCTGGTTTGGACATGGCTTTATACGTCAGGCACAGATCGCCTCGGAGTAGGCGGTAAGCAACTGAGTAGAGCTGGAGTTTCTTTAGCCTAACTGCGTAGGGCATCTGTTTGAGTCCCTTGGTGAGGTACTTTTGGGGTCTTTCCAGTTGCTGCAGGTGTCTGGTAAGGTACATCCCAAATGGGGCATTGTATTCAATTATGGGCCTGATGAGTGATGAGTAGAGGGGCACAATGACCTCTCTTGATCTAGATGTGAACGCTTTCGTGATAAGGTGGGCTATATAGAAGATCTTTCTAACCACTTTGGCAACGTGATTGTCAAAGGAGAGATTGCTATCTACTTGGGTCCCCAAATCCCTAATTACTTCTTCCGTACTTAATGGATTACCACCTATGTGGTAATTTGTGGGCACTTTGTTTTTCCCAAAGGGGATGACTATACATTTTTGGCAATTAGCTTTTGGCACTAGTTATCCGTCTCTGTGAGACCCTTTTGGAGGATGCTTGTGTCAATCGGCGAGTCGATTATGGCACCCACTTTGCAGTCATCTGCGAACTTGGTCAGCCATAGTCCTCCCGTGTTAGCCTGTACCTCAGAGAAATATATACCGAACAAGAGAGGTCCCAGGACTGAGCCTTGTGGGATGCCACTTGTAACTAGTGTATATTCTGACATGGCACCTGCAATTCTGACCATGTGGGTTCTATCCCTGAGCCAGTTTGCAACCAATCTTGTGACATAGGGGTTGATATTTAAGCTGGTGAGCTTATTTATGATGCTCGAGTGGGGTATTGTGTCGAAGGCTTATGCAAGGTCCAGGAAGGCTGTGTGGACTACCCTCCCTTCATCTATGGCCTTGGTGAATGTTTCAAAGAAGTTGACCAGGTTCAAGAGGCAAGATCTGCCCTTAAAGCCAAATTGGGTAGGATCCAGTGTTTGGAAGTTCCCAATGTCTTTGTTTATGAGTTAGATAAAAGATTTATATGGAATATGATAGAATTCTTATTTGTTCTACAGGGGAACTTGTACCGGTATATCTCAAGTTGCAAACGTGATGAAATACTAGAGCACAACCTATAGTACAAGTAACATATAACAAAGACCGCCACATTTTCCATTTATCCAATTTGTCCTCATGAGGGGGATTTAACTACTATGTTATATATCAATCCAATAGCCAACCTCATGAGGTGTACAATTACAACCCCATGTAATACAAATTAAAATACCAAACCCTGAGTGCCCACATGATGCAGAAAGAAAAAATCAACTGGATGAGGAGTATTCGAATAGTGTCATGGGCACAGGAACAACAGGGTAGTGGATGACAGTGAAATGCCAACACCTCACACATGGCTGGTGCACACAGATGCATTTGGAGGGAGTAGGAGTCTTTCAATGATACACATGCTCACTTCAACCGTCACGTTACTAATTTACACATGACGGTAGCCAGTGTTTTGTAAGCACTAGATAAAAATGTTTGGTTGTCGTGGCGGTGGTCAATCGAAATCAATCAGATGTATAAACAAAGTTACTGTGGTCTGTACCAGATTAGTGCAGATTATAAATTCAAAAGCCCGTTTCCACCTTTCAAAAGGCAATCAAACACTGCAGTCACCTCACGTGGTTTAAGACCAATCCATTCACCACACTTTGCTTTTCAGCACATGGAAACTCAGACTGTTAGGTTTCACAGGAAAAAAAAATACTATGAAGAGTAGCAATACGTCTTTATTAAGAATAAATAAAATGCAACTTAATGAAAAGCAATCTCGAGACATCAAAAAAAATCAGTCTAACCGTGACATGACTGAACATCCATACGACCTCGGAAGTACCTGACGTTTAAAAGCGTTAAGTGAATAGAACTAGCAAAAAATTACATCTACATGTTTCAATTAACTGCAGTCTGCTATAACTAATACTATTAAGAAATAATTCCACAGAATATCAGTCTGAACTTCCCAAAGAAACAGCTTGAAGAATATTACACTATTAACTCACACCGAATTTTAACACCTGAAAAAGCACATCTAAGTTTTCTACTCTTTTCCTGAGCTACTACACACCAGTATCAAGGCTAACTACACCCCACGCTCTTTAACCTTAGTGACATACCATCCCCACTTATACACCTGCAAATTCTAAAGCATACACCTTTAGCAAGCCCATCCCAGGCAACTTCCGCCTGTGTTGCTGTGTTTCTGTGCATCTACTAGCAGCTCATAACATATATGACTACAGATCTCACATAGCCTACATCCCAATGTAAGGAGACTATCTTTGCCTTTACACAACAAACATCTTCATTGCCTACCCCTACCAGAATACAACCAGTACCACTGTACTGCCGATATGTAGGTTGAGACTGGCCACTCCAATACTGTCCTGTACATGAGTCGCTATGTTGTACAGAAATAATGACAGATCTCCAGTCATGAAATGATTAGCAGAATAAATAGTGGGATCCATCAGTAAATTCCACAAAAGCCAAAAAAAGAAAGGGAATTTGTCCTGTTGGACCCCCTATTTACTTGCAAAGAACAAAGGATTTTAGGTTGGGGTGGAGCTGTTAAACAAGCAGTGGCTTGGATTGCAAGACTGGGATTCGATGCCACCGCTTGCTTCATTAGAGACCTAAAAAAAAATCACCTTGCTATGAAGAGGAAAGTACAGACTGAATTGCAAGCTGATTTTCACGGAAAACTAAAATATGACCACAACGTAACTTCATGCTGAAAATTAAGCTGACAAGGTAACTGACAAAGTTCAGTTACTTTTCCAACTTAATTTTCAATAGTGGAGTTACAATCTGACTGCAAAGTTATGTGCACTGGGAGAAGGCACTCGGGTGTAACAACATGCAGTTACTATAGTCTCACAGCAGATGTAACCACAGAGGCACCATGAGACGGTAGTTGGGGTTAATGAGTTGGTATGAAAACCTGAGGTTTGTACTTCCTTACACAGGCAAATATTTCAATTTTCTTAATAGGGTTCTTTCTAAGACATTTACATTCAAATAAAATAAACTGCCTCGTTACAGAATATGAATATTTTATCCAACTTCTATACATAAAATAATAATTCTACCAATTCCATCAAGAGGGATCCCCTCTCTCCCTTCACCCACTTTCTTCCCAGAAGATCCAGTGCTGCAACAGAAACAGTGTTTCACAAACTAAGCCCAACTCCAACCACTAATCATAAACAACTTAAGGTGCCACGTTGTACATTTACATAACCTTCTAAAACCAAAAGCAGAATTTAACACCTAAACATAATCAGCAGTTTGTCTTTCAGAAATCAGTTCAAAGAAACTTTTAGTTATGTACTTACCATAACTTTAGATGATTGGGATCCATCTCGCCTACATTCTCTACTGATGGGCTCGGAGCCGATCCTCGGCTCCGACTCGGCACGCTATGCTATAGAGCGAAGCCTCTTATTGGCTGAGCTATTCTCTATCCCAGGATGCACCACCGCTAATCCCCCAGATCTTGTTTGTCTGCATTCATGCACACACACATAACTGTTTATATAACATTGCCAGATGTTTCAAGATGAAACAATAGAATTCGGACCGTCCGATCTCTTCTGATCTCCAAGGCAGGGGGAAGGAGGGTGGGTATTAGGAATGGATGGATCCCAAACATCTAAAGTTATGGTAAGTACATAACTAAAAGATGTTATGTGATCCTATCTACATTCTGTACTGATGGGACAGCGTCCCTAGCACCTAAATCCTGGGTGGCTCACTGGAAAACACTCCTGAGCACTGTGGAACCAAATGAAGCTCGCCCCCGAGATGCCACATCCAATTTGTAGTGGGAAATGAAAGGGAAGACCACAGCACAAATGTCACTAATGGCAAGGTTAGAATGGAATGCTATTGAAGTAGCCATAGCTCTTGTAGAGTGAGCTTTGATAGCGGTTGTAAGCTCTTTATTAGAAGAGGAATACGCTTGACTAATACAGTCCCTGATCCATTTGGCAATAGTGACCTTTGTGATGGATTTGCCCAATTTATTATCCGAAAAGGACACAAACAATTGATCTGTTTTCCGTGTTTGTTGGGTCCTGTCTAAATAAAAACACAATTGCCTATGAACATCCAATGTGTGGAAGATGTATTCCGCTTTGTTTGAGTACTTTGGAAAGAAAACTGGAAGTTCTAGTGACTGTTGCAGGCAAAAACTGGAACAAACTTTAGGGACAAAAGATGGATCAGGCCTGAGGGATACTCTATCTTTGTGAAAAACCAGATACGGTGGTTTTACAGACAGAGCTTGAAGTTCTGAAACTCTTCTGGCAGAAGTGATAGCGACCAGAAAGGCGGTTTTCCAAGAAAGAAATTTCAAATCACATGTTGCTGCCGGCTCAAAGGGGGAGGAGGTTAAGGCACGTAATACCACATCGAGATCCCACGGAGGAGCAGGATGAGAAATCGGAGGTCGTAAAAGCAGAGCACCTTTCATGAAGGTTTTACACAATCTGTTGCTCATTAAAGGTGGATTTGTAGATTCATGGAAATTGGAAATAGCTGCCAATTGGACCTTGATGGTAGAGACTGAAGAACCTTGATTAAATAGGGAAGTCAAAAACTTCAGGACTTCCGATACCGGAACAGTGATGGGATCCAGACCCCGGAGTTGAGCCCAAATAGCAAATTTCTTCCATTTGCTAGTATACAATTTCTTAGTGGCAGACTTGTGGGCCGAGGATAAGATATGAATGACTTCCGAATCTAAGGTATGATTCCTGACTATAGTCGGAAGAGGAGGAGCCAAGCTGTTAACTTCAAAGTGTGAAGGGACTGATGGAGTTGTCCCGACTGATGAATTAATAGGTCTGGGATCTGATCCAGGGACCATGGACCGTCCAGTACATGTCTCCCAAGATAGGGGAACCATACCTGACGAGGCCAGTAAGGGGCAACCAAAATCATTTTGCTCCCCAAGTGAGACGCCTTTTGGATCACTCTGGGAAGAAGGGGAACTGGGGGGAAGGCGTATAGCAAGCCGTTGGGCCAAGGATGGGCTAATGCGTCCATAGGACTCTCCCCCGGAGCTGGAGTGAGAGAGAAGAAGTTCTTGCACTCAGTGGAGTTCCCCATCTGCTGAAGATCTGAGTTGTCACTGCATCGTTTAGAGACCACTCGTGAGGAGAGATAATTGTTCTGCTTAGCCTGTCGGCTATCACGTTGGATTTGCCAGGGATATGAGTCGCCACGTCACTGCCCATTCCCAAACTCTCATGGCCTTTCTGCAAAGGGGGTAGGATCTGGTCCCTCCCTGCTTGTTCAGGTACCAGACTACTGGCATGTTGTCGGTGTGAACGGCAATTATGCCAAGGGAGGTAATCGTGAAGGGCTTGTAGGGACAGAAACACCGCCCTCATTTCTAAAATGTTGATATGAAGGAGGCTCTCTTCCGAATGCCATTTGCCTTGGACTGACCTGCCCAGGGAATGCCCCCCCCCCCATCTGGGAGGCGTCCGTAGTCAAAGTGGCCACAGGAGGAGGTGGAACAAAGGGTCGTCCCTGATCCAGATTGGAGGGCACCAGCCACCAGCGAAGGTCCCATTTGCAAGTTTCCGTGATCCGGATGAGTTGACTGAGAGGGAGATCCTGAAAGGACCACTGTGTCGAAAGGAGCCACTGGAGAATTCTCATATGCAATCTTGCTAAGGGGACTAGAAGAACAGTGGCCGACATAGATCCCAATAGCTGCAGGACCATCCTGGCTGGAGCTTTGGATCTGAGAATCAAGGCTCGGACTTGAGCCTGTATAGTTTGTATCCTTTCTGTAGGAAGATAGACCCGCATTAGGTTCGAGTCTATGTCTACTCCGATGAACCTTATGCGCTGAGATGGCAGCAACACAGACTTTGGCCAATTGAAGGTGATTCCAAGGGAAGTGCCTAGTGATATTGTGGCTTGTAGGTTTTGTAACAGTAGACGCCTGGAGGTGGCAGTTAGGAGCCAGTCGTACAGATACGGAAACACCTGGAAACCTAGACTCCTCAGGTGAGCAGTCACGACCGCCAAACATTTGGTGAACACCCTGGGGGCTGTGGTGAGACCAAAGGGCAGCGCACAGAACTGAAAGTGACCGTCTCCCAGGCTGAAGCGCAAATGTCTCCTGGACGCCTGATCTACCAGTATGTGGTAATAGGCGTCCTTGAGATCTATGGAGCACATCCAAACACTTTTCTCCAGCAGTGGGAGAATGGATTGTAAGGTGACCATTCGGAACTTGGACTTTTTGACTGATCGATTTAGGATGCCGAGATCCAAAATGGGCCTCAAGTCCCCGGTCTTTTTTGGCACCAAAAAGAATCTTGAGTAAGTCCCTAATCCGATCTGGTCTGCGGGGACCGGTTGGATGACTCCTTTTTGAAGCAGCTTTGAGACTTCTAAGGCTGCGATTTCCCGTTGACTGGGTGGCGGGTCCGAGATTCTCTTGGACGGCGGTGGGGAGTGAGAAAAAGGGATGGCGTAACCTCCGGCGATGATTCGAAGCACCCATCGGTCCTGAGTGATACTCTCCCAGGCTTTTAGGTGCCTCACTGGCTCTGGAGCTGCACAGTTGGGCAATCCTTCAGGGATTGTGGAAGGCTGAAGAGCCACGAAAGGACTCAAGGTCTCCAGTGTTGCGGGGGCCTCTGCCGCCTCTGGGACGGCGTCTTCCAGAAAAATTTCCCTCCTCTGCCTCTAGAAGGGGATGGGATAAGACTTCTGGGACTTGAACCACATTTTCCCTCCTCTTTAGCCTTGGGATAAGGCCGAAGGGAGAGGAAAATCAGTCAGAGTCTTACCTTCTTGCTCACAGCGGTTACCTTGGGTCCAAACAAGGAGGACCCATCAAAGGGACAAAGGAAGACTTAAAGGCTTAAATGACACAGGCGGAGCCAGGCTTGCCTCCGTGAGCAACACTGCATATGAAATGAGCCTCATGGATGAGTTTGATATGGATGACAGCGTAGCCAACTGAGAGCCAAACGTCTGGGCCAGCTGCTCAGGTAGGTTACCCAAGAGGGTATCTGAAAGCTCCTTGATCAGATCCCTCTGAAATCTAGTGAAGTGCGCTAAATAGTTCAGGGACCTTAAGGTAAAGGCCGCTGAACTGAGGGTGCGCTTCCCATACCAATCCATGCTCCTAGACTCCTTATTAGGAGGATAAGCCTCTGCTACATCTTGTTGGGTAGCAGATGCCACCACCAAGGCATCTACAGCCACACCTTTGGTCAAAAACTCCTTCTCTGGGGGTGCTGATAAGAACTTGTTTGGGCGAGCAGGCACTGGTTCCACAGAGTCTGGATGTTCCCACACCCTTCGACAGATCAAATTTAGGAGCTCGTCGAAGGGCGGAGACATCCAGGAGGCGGAAGGCTGAGCCCCGAAGGCCTTGAGGAACAGTTTGAGGGCTTCCAAGATGTGAGACATCATCTGAGGGGGGACCCCTCGCATCATCAAGATCGAGACTCATCAGCTTCCTCTTGCACAGTCTTTTCCTTGGGGGTTCCTCCGAAGAAGCTTCAGAGGGACCTCCAGGAGGGGGGAACCCCCACTGGGGGTGACCTCAGGCCCTGGGGCTCCACTGTCCAGGGACAGGGGGACTACCAAAGACCCAGTCTCCGTGTGTAGGGAAGGTACTGGTGAAACAGTGGAGGTAGCCAAAGAGGATTTGGCTAAAGCACTCCTCATGGCCCTGAAGGCCGGACCGCCAGAGTCCTGGGAAGGTCCAACCCCCGTGGCCACAACTGCAGACGGTAAGATGAAGGCTCGGAACCCCCAGGGCCGGAGGAGGTCCGAGCCGGGTTGGAGTAAGGGTCGGAGCCGACCCAAAAACCTCCATCGGCTCCACCAGCACCGGCTCCAACGGTGCCGCGGCTGCTGGAGGAGGAACCAGAACTACACGAATGGGCTGGAGCCGAAACTAATTTCTGGAATACAGGAGACTGAAATAGTCTTAGGAGCACCCTGTCGATGTCCGAATCCGACATCTTGGAAGATCGGGAGGAAATCGATTGGGTCCGAACCGACTTCTCCATCGGCTCCGAAAGACTGGGGGACTGGCTCTGAATCGACCCGACCAGTATCGGTGTTGAGGGAGATTCCGAAACAATTTCCCTCGGTACCGAGGGAGGCTTGAAGTGTCTGAGCCTCATCGGCTCCAAAATCAGTGGAGCCGATGAAGGTGACCCCCAGTCATCGGCTCCAAATCAGAGGAGTCAAGACTGGAGGCATCGAGGCAGACTGCCTCCGCTCCCGAGAAAGTCCGTGGAGCCGATGGAAAAGCCTGCCTAGATTTCTTACTTGTCGGTTCCGACGGGCTGGTCAGAGCCGACGCTTTCTTAGCTGGAGATGAAGAGGAAGATAAGGCCTCCTCGAAGGAGGGTTTGATAAGCCCTTTCAAGATTAATTTATTCTTCCTCTCTTGGAGGACCCTGGAGGAAAAAGCGTGACACATGCTGCAAGACTCCTCTGTAGGTGCTTAAACAGTACAGTGATCATCAGTTATGGACATTTTATAATTGCACGCACTTCTTGAATCCTGAGGGTCTATGTTCTTTGGACATAATGCCTGTAAACCACTCACTAAAACAGTAGGAAAAACACTATGTCAGAAAGCAAGATTTTAATAACAATAAAACCTTTTTTTTTTTTTTTTTTAAGACAGACCAAAATTAACCAGTACAATACAAGTACCACAAACACCAAAAAGGAGGGCCAAGAACCCTCTAACTTAAACAGGTATTTGACCTCCTTAAAAAAAGAGAAAACTCTAATGAAGGAATAAGGCCCTCTAACTAGGAAAACCTTTCCCTAATCAAACACACAAATTTACCACAAAATTGTACCAAAAAACACACCATACACAACGATAGCTGTTAAAACAGCTTTTGGGTAAGAATAGAGAATTTCCTGACAGGAAAACTTTAAGAAAAAACAGCACTTAGCTCAGCCAAGTTTGAGACCACGTCCTAGCTTGTGATCTGGGGGATTAGCGGTGGTGCATCCTGGGATAGAGAATAGCTCAGCCAATAAGAGGCTTCGCTCTATAGCATAGCGTGCCGAGTCAGAGCCCATCAGTACAGAATGTAGACGAGATAGGATCACATAACATCATTTGTTTATGCAAGGATAACTATTTACATAACCCATTCTTCCACTTCGTTCCACACAAAAATCCCTTTACATGACATACGACCAACATACTTCGCTCAACTATGTAGCATAGCCAGTAAGAGCTAAAATATTTGTGTATTCTACCGTCTGTTGCATCAGTATGGCCATCCCATACACACACACACACACACATTTTATTTCTGTACCTTACATACCATCTTCACGTACACAGACATTATTTCCCAATGTAGTTTACTGCAATTAAGTTTTTTTCCAATGTTTTAAAATAATAGCTCTTATTTTAGCCTTTTACTTTTTTTTTTTTTTAATTTTGGATTAGTTTTCTTGATCCATTTATTCAGAACACTCCAGCTTTAGCAAATGGTCATATAATCTGGCTACAAGGTGACCATATGATATTCCATCCAGGTTCTGTTCAATCTACACTCATTCTGCATTACTTCCAGCTCAAATAATGCCTTAGCCCTTTAGTGATTTGCCCTTACCTTTTAAGACTTTCATATGTTGGATAAGACTTTTGTGTCAGCAGCCATGACAATTTATATTGAGAATGTCTGCTGCTCAAACTAAGAGACAACCACTACTTGGGCTCTTAAAACAGCTTTGCATACTTCTTTGTTCATCTAAAAGCAGCAACTTAACTTTTTATACTTTTACTTTTTTTATTATCCCTGTTAATGTTGAAAAAAGAGCATGGATGCAAAAAAATTACATTAAAAATAGATTTTGCACTTCAGTCAATAACAATATAGAAAAAGGTCCAGTTGCAGTATAAACTGCTCCTACGATACCAAAAACAATTCCCAGATTAACACACAGATTTTACAAACCCTTTTCTGCAAGTTCAGATCCATCTACATATCATTCCTCAAGGAACTAATAACCATCTTTTCCTCTCCATCTGAACTTTTAGTCCATTTGTCTTGGCTTACAAACAATGCTGATTCCCTTTTTTGCTTCTGTCCTTTTGGAAAGTAGAAAAAGCTCAGCTATTTTTTTAGCACTCAGTGACAAACTCCAAGATATTATTCCTTCCCTCCCTTTTATAGCTCTTCACCTGCAGAAACCTCATGTCCTGAAATCATCTGCCTTCACTTAAAGTGTGTTTTGTACAAAAGGTGGTGAATGGATCCCATAGGAGAAAAACTTTTAACTGTACAGGATACATCTCACAGAATTTACATTTCTGAGAAAGGCAAACTCCTGACAGCAGAAATGAAAGCCCTCTAGTTTCACTACAAAAGCAGAAGTCACAATAGACTGCATGCTCCTTTATTTTATTTACATTCCCTGGGTTCCACAGTAAGGCCAGACATTTTCCCTTATTGCTAGAGTCTCAGATCTGACTGACACTGAGCATACCATGGACTTCCAAGATGGCTGCACACTGAGTGATAAAAAGAATTATGTACTTACCATACCTTGGAAACTGTGCTATCTAGTGCCATTATACATCATGAATGGGTCTTGGATCAGACCTCGGATCCGAGCCGGCATCTAATACACAGATCCAGAGCTCAAGCTCCACCCTTTCCCATAATCCCCTGCTGACCTCCAACCCTCAGATCAAGTTTGCTGAAAAAATGGAAATGCAGAACAGCTTGAAAAGGAGATTAAAGTATTCAAGGAACGAAGCACTCCAGCTCTAACAGATTCCCAGAAGGAAGGGGGAATGTGATGAACAATGACACTGGATAGCACACGTTCCAAGTTATGGTAAGTACATAACTCTATGTGATGCTATCCATGTCATTATTCATCACAAATGGGTAAGACTCCCCAGTTACTATGAGCCCTGGGTGGCCCAAGGAAGGATGTGCTGGAGCACAGAGGAAATAAAGGAAGCCCTGTTCCTAGAAACCAAGTCCAATTTGTAGTGTGAAACAAAGGTGTAGGGATTACACCAAGTAGCAGCTGCACAAATCTCATCCAAGGAAAGTTTAGCCAAGAAAGCCCAAGATGTAGCCACAGACCTAGTAGAGTGTGCCTTAACTTGTCTAGATAGTTCCACATGCCCGCTATCATAAATGTAGGAAATACAGCTAGCAATCCATCTGGAGATAGTAACTTTAGAAACTGACAAACCATTTCTATCTTGAGAAAAGGCCACAAAGAGCTGGTACGACTTCGGAAATTCCTCATTCCTTTTCAGATAGAAACATAATAGTCTATGAACATCTAAACAATGCAAAACATATTCTCCTTTGTTAGGATAATTAGGGAAGAAAACCGGTAGTTGTACTGACTGACTGAGGTTAGCCTCCAAAGCCACTTTCGGAGTAAACAAAGCATTTGATCCAAGGGACACCTCGTCCTTGTGGAAGACCATAAATGGAGGTTTAATGCTTAGAGCCTGCAGTTCAGAGACCCTCTCTGCAGAGGTAATGGCCACTAAAAATGCTGTCTTCCAAGAGAGGAACTTAATATCATAAAAAGCAGACAGTTCAAAGGCTTTTTGTGTAAAGGACTGCTCCTCATTCAAATGAAATTTAGAAACAGCCATCAACTGGAGCTTAATTGCAGAGAAGCTCACCCCATCCTGAAAAAGGGAAGACAGGAACAGCAAAATATCAGGACCCAGGGCCTAAAAAGGATCCAGATTGTGCTGTCTGGCCCAAACAGAAAACCTTATCCATTTACTGGAATACACCTTCTTCATAGACGGCTTCTGGGATGCCAAGATGATGCTCCTCACCAGGGAAGGAAGCCTGGACTGCGAAAAGATTGCTGGAACTGGAGAAATCATGTGGTTAGATGAAGAGTCTGGAGATTGGGAAGTGGAAGCCCCCAGAGATGGGAAATGAGATCCGGAATGGGATCCAATATCCAGGAATAATCCTTTAGATGAGACCATAGAAGGGAGAACCATGCCTGATGAGGCCAAAAAGGGGCAATGAGGATGAGAGGAGTCTTCAGGTGGTGAGCTTTCTTTAAGACCTTGGGTATTAGAGGAGTAGGAGGGTAAGCATGGAGTAGTCCCGGCAGCCAATTGTGGATCAGAGCTTCCCTGGGTGACTCCCCCTCTGGAGGGATCAGGCCAAAGTAATTGCTGCCTTTGTTGTTGACTGGGGAGGCACAGAGATCGCAGCATGGTTGATCCCAATGGTCGAATATCTGACTTGCCACTGATGGACTCAGGGACCACTCATGGGGACTCAAGATAGACCTGCTGAGTTTGTCGGCCAGCATGTTGGAACTGTCAGGAATGTGAGTTGCAAGAAGAAAGTGCCTGGAAACCATCGCCTATTCCCACACACTCATGGCCTCTCTGCATAGAGGATAAGATAGTGTTCCCCCTTGCTTGTTGATAAACCAGACCACTGCCATGTTGTCCATTTGAATTGCAATGATCCCCAGAGGGAGGCACGCCTGAAAGGCTTGTAACTTTAGAAGAACTGCTCTCATCTCCAGGACATTTATGTACAATTTGGTCTCTGTAGGTGACCACATGCCTTGAACTGGCCTGCCCTAAAAATGCCCCCCCACCCCAACAGGGAGGCATCCGTGGTCACCGTGGCCTTAGGAGGGGGAAGACAAAATGGTCTGCCTAGAATAAGGTCCTGAGACTGAAGTCACCAAGAGAGGTGATTTCTGCAAAGCTGAGTCATCCTGATAGTAATGGAGATGGGATGAACCTGAGTGGACCACTGGACTGCCAGGGTCCACTAAAGAACCTGCATGTGATAACTAGTGAGTGGCACTAGCTGAATTGCTGCTGCTATCAAACCTAAAGCTTGAAGAATCAGATGGACTGACGGGCTCTCCAGATCCAGCAAGTGAGAGACCTGATCTCTAATGAGATGAACCCTGTGTAAGGCTAGTGCTGCAGTCTCCAATACTGTGTCCAACTGGACACCGATAAACACCAAGTTTTGGCACAGAGAAAGACTGGATTTCGGTAGATTGACTGTGATGCCTATATGATGAAAAAAGTATAACTGGTGCCATTTAACAGTCGATGCCTTTTAGGAGCAGTGAAGAGACAATCATCCAGGTATGGGAAGATCAGCCCTGGGTCCTCTCCTGTTTGCCATCTACTTCTCAGAAGTCCAGGCCAACACACAGGGACTCTGGCTGACTAATTTCGCAGAGGACTGCAAGCTGGGAGCCATTATTAACTCCCAAAGTGATGAAGACATCCTACAGAAAGGCCTCACTGAGACCAATGACTGGTGTCGAAACCATGGCCTTAAGCTTAATGCCAAAAAATGCATCATCATCCCCTTTGGGAAAAACTCAGTTCCCACTAATTAACACATTGATGGGAGCCCACTGAAGACGTTATAAGAGATCCGGGGACACAGGTTGACAGCAACCTCTCCTTCGACCACCACACTGCCAATGTAGTCCGACAGTCCTTCTATGTGGCACATCTCATTACCAAGGGTTTTGCATCCAGGAAGAAAGAGGTCATCATCTCTCTCTACTCTTCTCTCATTAGGCCAATCATCGAGTACAATGCCTCATTTGGCATGTGCCTCACTAGACGCATGCAACAGCTGGAAAGGCCACAAAAGTACCTCACAAAGAGGATACTAGGCCTTAAACACATCCTACATGGACAGACTCAAAAAAACTCCAGCTATTCTCTGTCTCATATTGTCTACTAACAGGCGATCTCTGCTTGACTTACAAAGCCATGTCTGACCCAGCTCTATTAAAAATGCTACGTCTAAATAAATCCCAATCCCTCCGCACCACATGCTCCAGAGACCACAACCTCATTACCACAATCAACAGAACATGCTGGAGGGACAAGTTTATAATCCAGAGACTGCCCATGCTCTGGAATAGGCTTCCCATACATGTCAAGAAGAGCACCTCACTGGCCCTCTTTAAGAGAAATCTTGATGAGTGGATGGGAAATAGAAAGTTCTCCCTGGGGATCACTCCAGTGGCTCTACTTGATAGAGGCAACAGAGGCACTGGAAACCAACGTTGAGCAGCACAATGCTTGGGCACTTTTATGGGCTAGGCTTGTAAAGGTTCCAGGGCCATTAGCCTAGTACACACATATGAACCTGGAATCCCTGCAACCAGAGGTCAGGTGCCACCACTGCCATGCATTTGGTAAACACCCAGGGGGCTGTGGTGAGTCCAAAAGGCAGGGCTCTGAACTGGTAGTGATTGGCCCCTAAACAAAAGTGTAGGTGTCACCTGGAGCATCTGTTGATCTTGATATGATAGTAAGAGTCCTTGAGATCCACTAAGCACATCCACTCGTCCTTGCACAACAGAAGCAGAATGGACTGAACAGTGACCATCCAAAACTTGGCCTTCTTGACCAAAAGATTTAGTTCACGGAGGTCCAGAATCGGACACAGGTCCCCAGTCTTTTTTGGCACCAAAAAGAAGCAAGAGTAAGTTCTGGACCCTTGCTGCCTGTTGGGAATTCTTGAATGACTCTTTTTTTGAAGACAGTCTTGAACCTCAAGATAGGGCAACTCCCTTTGGTGGGGTGGAACATCTGGAAGAGATTTTAGAACTGGAGGGGGCTGAAAAAGGGAATGAAGTAATCCCTGGAAATAATCTTTAACACCCACTAATCAGAAGTGAGACTTGTTCAAGCTAGTGGGTGCAGGGAGAAACATCCCCTGACCGCGTCCATGGCAGGACAGCCAGGCAGCACTTCAGGAGCGCTAAAAGGGCTTTTTGAGAAAGGCTCCTGAGAGCCCTGATTCTGTGGAACCCCTCTACCGCTGGGGCAACGTCTACCATTGAATTCCCAACCCCAGCTTGTAGAAGAGGATTCCTGGGGAGCACAAAGGAAGGAAGACTGGGTCCTGCAGAACCAAAGCTTCTTACTTCCCCTCTGAGTTTTGAAAAAGGCATGTTGGGAAGTAGAAAACTTTATTCCCACCACAGACAGAGTCTTACCCTCCTGCTCACTGCAGGTCAAAGTTTCCTTGACGGACAGTCCAAACAAGGTGGCAACGTCAAAGGGAGCGTTAGTAAAGGGCGCCTTAAAGGGTTCCACAAACAGGCAAAGGAGAAGTCAGGCATGCTGCCTAATGGCAGTGCCTCCGCCGCATTGGAGATCAACCTCATTGAAGCATTAGCTAAGGAAGTCAGAGAAGACAACCTAGGAGAGACCAACTTAAGACTCTCTGGAGGCAACAACTCTGCAAGGGAAGTGGTGAGTTCTGACACCAAATCCCTTTGAAGCCTGGTAAAGTGTGCCATAGAGATAGTTGTTGTCAGTCCGAATGTAGCTGAGGCAAACACACGCTTTGCAAAGCGGTCAATTACCTAAGACTCCCCGTTTGGGGGATGGACCAAGGAGCGCTGTTCCTCCAACTCCTTCTTGCCCTTGATACAAAGTTTTTTCCTTGGGAGGACTGAGGAATTTGTCAGCTTTCTTGGGCACCATTTCCTCTGTGCCTGGCTCCCTCCAAGCCCTGCTGGTGATACATTCTACAAGGTTGTAGGCAGGGGGGACACCCAGGTAGAAGATGGGCCCACCCCGAAGGCCTTCAGAAACACAGATTCCTCCAAAGATGGGTTAAGGAAGACCAACTGCCTCTTAGTTTGAGAATTTCGAGGATGTCCCCAAAGAACACTTCCTCAGATGGAAGTCTGGGGGACCTATCTCCCTCCTCAAAATCCGTGGTTTCTGTGAGGGACTCTCTGGGGGAGTCCAAGTGTCTCTTCTTACACATTCTCCTCCAAAGGGGTTCCTCCATGGTGGGCATGGGGGAAGACTCTTAAGAGACAGGAACCCCAAGTGGGTCAGTTTCTGTCTGAAGGCACTCATGGGAGGGGCTAACCCTGGAAGGATGATGAGGCCCTCGGACACCCAAAACCGAGAGAGGATTGGGGAAGTTAGAGAGAAGTAGAGGTGACTGCCAAACTGGAGAAGGTCCTCTCTACCACCCGAAAGGCTGACCAACTGTAGCTCCCCTCAACTCCCTGGTTAGCAGAGCCACTGGAGGAGAAGGGACCCAACGATACTGGCCCTGAGCTGTCTAGTGCCAAAGCCCCTAAAGGAAGGGAATGGTCAGAAAATTCCTGGCCTGATCCCACACCCAGGGAGTCAGCACTGACTTCACTAGGACAGGGTGCCACCAGCTCTGAAAGCAGTGGAACAGAGCCACCCAAGGACCCTGACGGTGTTGAGAAGAGAGGAATACTGGACACCGTCGGCCTCTCACTAGGAATACTATGCTTCTGACATTCCAAAACCTGATAGATTGGAAGATTGGAAGAGAAGAGTGGAGTCCTGTAGATGAGGAAAGTCCCCTGGGCATCTGAGCTGGGGACGACAACAAGCCAAACTCAATTTGGGCTTTGAGGAAACTCCTCATCATCCTGCCCATATCTAGGTTAGTAAGCTTCCACAGGACCTGACAAGTGTCTTGATCTTGCAAGAGATCCTGCCCTGGATCCTACAACCCTATAGTCCCTGGGAGGGGGTCCACTCGGACGGGACAGATCAGACTTCTGAGTCAGTTGGGAGGGTGAGCCCTCAATCATAATGGGATCTGACAAAACTGTTGAATCCAACATCCTAGATGGATCTGAGGGCTTGGACGGCGTGCCGGTCAGATCCGACAAGTCACTTGGATTCGGGGACAGTTTGTGCCTGCTCAGATCTGAAGGCCTCCACTCAGAGGAGGTCTTGGATCCAAGAATCTGATCCAAGGCTCTCATAATGGCGGATCTCAGATCCAAAGCCGAAAAGGCTGGGCTTGGATCCAGGGATCTGTGATCCAAGAGCCACAGCTTCTTTGAGCAGGACTCCCCAAGGGAGGAGGCAGCCTCTTTTTAGGTTCCTGAGAGGGCTTATGTTGCTTGTCTGGTCAGGATAAAACACGTGAATATTTGTGGGTTTTGTTCGAGCAGCTTTATTACGCAAACATATCAAAAATGAGGCTATGTAACAAACTTATAAACAGACTGACTACGACACTCAACCATGTTAACATTCTGGCTGTTCTCTCAAAATGGTACTGGTGCCTGCACGTGCTCTGTATTTATATACATGTGCTATATCTGGAAATGCTTCTTAAAGGTACATACACACGATCTACATCATCCCTCTGAGAAATAGTCCTTAGTCCTTATACAAAATAACAGCATTCAATAACATACAATTTACAGAATTGACCTTTTGACATGCAGTTATACAGAACTAGTTATTTGACATGCAATCATACAAAATTAGACATAAAACAATTATGTCAAAGTTGCTGTGTATTTTACACTAGGTCTGGAAATATGACCTGAACGTATAACATAAAAGTCAGAACTGGATCTAGCAAAGGAATGTATTCAAGGAATGTTCAACTTTGGGGACATCTGGGACATCATCAGGGATGGGAATGGACACTGTGACATGTTCTTCGGTACGAACATTGTCTGGGTTGCTCTGGAGAGCTAGAGTCTGTATCACAGGTATGATGCTGCAATAATATTTCTGATACAGGAAGACAATGTCTGCAGTTTCTCCTGTACTCTATACCCTCAGTTTCCACCAAGTAGGATCTCTGATTGGTACATATACCACTCACTTGACCAATTTGATCAAAGCCTTTTGCTGTTTGCATCCTCAGTCTCTCCTTTTAAGGAACAAAGAAATCTGTTCGTTTTGTCATAGGTGAACTTCTGAGAACGTTTCTTAAAAAGTTGGGCTTTGATTGCTCTGTTGTTTTTAGCACTAGGCACCAATAAACTAGAACTGAAAGGCAAGGTTGTTCTGGTTTGCCTGGACAGAAGACTCTGAGCAGGCGAGCCAAGTTGGTTGTCACAGGGTATATTTCTGAGATTGAGCAAATTCACGAAGAAATCGGGATTGTCACGCTTTGACCTTTCTATTAATTCTTTGCACTCTCTACTGCATGTTCAGCAAGGCTGTCTGACTGAGAATACTCAGGAGTGCTAGTAACATGGATAAAGTCTCAACTCTTCAGCAAACCTCTGAAACAACTGACTGGTAAACTGAGAACTGCTCTCAGAAATAACTTTGTGTGGACTACCATGTACTGACAAATGATGTTTCATCTTAGTAATAACAGTACTGGATGTTAGCAAAAAGTAACAGGAGATCTAGCTACGATGTATGCCAAAGTATTCCAATGAAGAATCGCGAACACCAACTGGAATAAAATCAAATTTAATGTTGTACAAAAACAGGGATAAGTGCTTTCGCGTAGTGCAACCTACGCTTCATCAGATAATTTTGAATCAAATACATTTTGCTTACATACTTGTATGCGCAGGAAAACATTCTAATTCTTATGTCAATTTAACAATAAAATAATTAGTAATTAAAACAAACACAGATAGCGGATATCCTGCTTCTCGTTTAAAATACAATACTAACTTTTTACTTGATATATTCAAATCCAACAATATAAATGACATATCAAAAATATATCAAAATATCCAGATATATAACCCTAAAATAATATCTAAACTATCATAAGCTGAGAATAATATATGTGTATGCTTATAAATTTATACTGGATGTTAGGTTAAGTGGCAAATTAATCACAAACCAGTTTGAATAACAGTCTACCAAAACTAAGTAACGGAGGAAAAAAGCCCAGTTGGTAAACGTGTTTGCCAACACAACGAATCAGGAGAAAGAGATCAAAAGCTCCAAGTAAGAAGAACCATGTAAGAAGAAACTGAACACAGAAGTAATAAAAACACACACTTTAATGAACAAAGGTAAGCATTTTTGCAATCCCTCCGGATCGCTTTCTCAGACCATATAAAATCCAAACACCACATACAATTAAATACTCATATTCAAAGACAAGCATCCCATCACCCGAAGACCAATTAATTAAACTAATTAGATCTACAACTGATAAAATTTTTAGCCTTAAAGACATGAGACTTGAGGAACACACATAAAAGTCTACATATAAAAATGTATAAACAATTATCAAAAATTATCAAAATGTAAACGGTTGTGTACACTTGTGCTACAATACTAAAATAAATATATATAAAATATATATATATATATATATATATATATGTATGTATAACGTTTACATTTTGATAATTGAGTATAACTGTATGCGTCATTTGTTTTTTATCCAAAACTAAGTAATGTTTGACTGTTCCAGCCAAATGTCAGTTGCTAGAGTTGATGAAGGTAGTTCAGGAATTTTGCTTAGCTGAAGTGGCTCTTTTTGCAAATGCAGCTTAGAACTGTTGCACGCTGAACAAGAAGAAAGTATTTTATCTATGTCTTTCAATAGAGAAAGCCAAAATACTAGTCCTCTCGCTCTTAAGAGTCAGAACCTGGGTGACCACGACACAAAATCTGAATGCATTCATGTTGTTAGGAAGTATTAACTTTTGGACCTTTGAAAATGATACCATCTTCATCAGCATCTCATCTCTGTATGGAAAAAGCAAGGATGTACTTCTGGCAGTACACAGGAATGCTTTGATGGACATCCTACATTAATGAAGCAGTTGAGCTTTTGCAAAATTGGATCAGTCTTTGTATGATCTCTCAGCTCATCAAGTCTCATGGTAAAAAATTATGCACTTGCAAGACATTAAAGTCAACATTCTCTGCATCAATCTGTTCCGTGGTATGGTACTTCTGGGTGATATGGATAAGGTATCAACCAGATAAAGAAGTTTACCCCTTTGTATAGACCATTATGAAATTATACTTTTGCAATTCGAGCATCATTTTTTGTAGTCTTGCTGGAGCAGAATGCATAGGTTTCTTTAAAACAGTAACTAGAGGATGATGGTCAGTTTCTATCTGGATTGCTCAGACATAAATACAATCAAAAAACTTCAAACATGCAAACACAATTGCTAAATGTTCCTTCTCAATTTGAGCATATTGCATCTCAGTTTGGGTAAGAGTTCTAGATGCATAGGCAACAGGTCTGCCCTCTTAAAGAAAAAACGCACCAAAACAGAACTTTGAAAAATCACAGGAAAGAACTACTGTTTTGTGGACATCATAGTATCTTAATGCAGGCGGGTTAACAATTTGCTGTTTGAAGTGATCAAATGCTCTCTGGTGGTGTTCTAACCATGACCATGCAACATTTTTGCTTGTCAGCTCTCTTAAAGGTGCTGATAACTCACTAAGGTCAGGGATAAATTTGCTCAAACAGTTAACCATAACAAGAAAATGCTGTAGGGCTTGGACACTGTCTGGAGCTGGCATTTCAAGAATGCCTGCTAGCTTGGAAGGATCTGGTTGTAAGCCTGTACTGGTAAATAAACAACCTACATAAGTAACTTCTGGTAGTCTGAATTTGCATTTCAGAGGCCTAATCTTTAAATTCATTTCACTTGCTCTGTCCAGAACGTACCTGATGTTTCTGTCATGCTCTGCTTCACCATTACCTCCAACTATTAAATCATTAACTATTATTGCAGGTAGGTAGCCTTAAATAATTTGCTCCATTCACTGGCAGAATTTATTCCAAAAGGCATCCTGAGGAATCTGTATCTACTAAATGGGGTACGGAATGTAGTCAGTAGTGAAGATCTGCGATCAAGCATCACTTGCCAAAATGAACTCTTTGCATCAAAGCCAGAAAAACAGTGGCATTTGGCATGAGGGTTGTAATTTCCTCAACTGTACACATAGGGTGATGAGGTCTTTTTAATGTCTTGTTCAAGTCTCTTGGGTTAATGCATATTCTGATTTCATCTGAATTTTTCTTACGAGCAGCTGCGATGGAAGATACCCATTTAGTTGGTACTGTGACTGGACAAATCACACCTTGCTGCACCACTTTATCTAACTGGACCTAGACTTTGTTCTGCATAGCTATTGGAACTCTTCTTGCTGGTCTAACTACTGGACTGACCTCTGGGTCTAACGTCATGGAGTACACAACCAGAAGTTTGCCTAGCTTCTCATCATAAACATCAGCACACTCTGAGAAAATAGTATCAGTAAAGCCAGAACTGGGACATGTCCTTACATGATGCACTTCTTTGGTAAAAGAAAGCAGTTTCATTCTCAAACTGTCTCTGAGACCTGATAAGGACCGCATGGGTCTTCTGACTACATAAAATTGCAAGCTGTAACTGTTCTCAGCTGAACAGCATGAAAGCATCACTGAACCTTTGGTTTGAATCTCTTCACCTCCATAAGAAACAAGCTTCGCACAATTGACAAAATTAAGTTGCTCACCAGCTCTCACTTTAGCAAATGTTTCTGCTGACATTACATTACACTTTGAAACAGTATCTCCTTTGAGCTCTGTGGGTTTACCATTGATCAGGACAGAACAAAATACTTCATTCTTTGCCAAAAAATGTATTGCATTAATCTTTTCACCGACCACTGATACAATATCTACATAGAAAGTAAGGCTGCAGCTCTCTATATGATCAACTTGCTTTTTTTGAGTGACCTTTCTTAACTGAATGAGGCTTGCTTGACTTCAGGGGCGGCCTATGCTATTGAACTGCAGGACTGCAGCCCTCCCAGCTGTAAAATAAGAACATTAAACAAAATATAAAATAAAAATAACAAAAAGAAAATAAAACGAACCGCAAGTCCCAGAACATCGCTCATGCGCACTCGCGGAATTTCCAATACTCGGACTGCTGGTGAACCAGTCTGGAGCATGCGCACAGAATCCAGACCGTCTCCACCAGCACTCCAGACTACAACATGTGCATCTACATTTAGCCAGCAGTCTATGCAGCAATTCTAACTGCATAGACTGGAAGGGGATTGGACTGCAACATTCGCAGGCAGGGTGGTCTCACGGGACAGCTAGAACGAGCCTTAGGTTCTCTTGCAGGATAACAGCTCCTCGGGCATGGCAATGATGGTGCAGGATACAACGAACGATGAAGCTTAAGACTTGCAGGGTGTGTGTGTGTGTGTGTGTGTGTGTGTAATGCCCCAGTCACTACATGGTGGTGGGTAGAGAATAAGGCTTGAACCCTGTACCCTTGGGCCCAAATGGCAAGAGCCTGAATTCCCTACCCACCACCATTTGTAAAAAAATGCAGATTTTTGCCTCATATTTGTTCTGTTCCTCATAAAATCTGTGGTTTCTATATGTTTGTTTCTCAACACAGCCAGTTGTGCAGTGGTACCATTGTTGCCTAACAGCTACAGGTTGTCTGGTTTGATTCTTGGCTGGGGTGCCTTCTATGTGGAGTCTGCATGTCCTTCCTGTGTTTGTGTGGGTTTGCTCTGGTGTCCTCTCATCTTACAAAGACATGTCTGGAGTGTTTCTTCCTCTGCCAAAAATTGCCTTTTGTTCCAAGTCAGACTTCCCTGGTTAACAAATGTTAAATAATTAAAAATGACAAGCATTGGAATTTCAGACTTCATATTCTTCAGAAAGTACATGGTAACACAAAACCTATTATTATAGCAAGTTTATAAGTTTATAAGATGGATATTTGAAATTTATCCCTATTTTTGGGACTGTATTCCCCCATTATTGGCTTCGTCCAGGTTTTTTGTGCCAAGGCTGAGAGCTATGATAACTGAACTCACTGAATATGTTTGGGGGCTGTATTCCCCCATTATTGACTTTGTTCAGGTGTTTTGTGCTAAGATGTTGACAGCTATGGTGAGAACTGAATTCACTGAATGTAGCCATTTAAGTTTCAGTCTTCCTCTTTCATAAAACAGATGATTGAAATGGATGTACTTTGGGAAATAACTCTGCACAATGTAAGAGACTATCTGAAATGGCGGCTTCCTGTGAATAAATGCGCACAGCACAAGAAACTTTTCGAAATGGCTGTACTATGACTGCACCTTGCAATATAACTGTACATTGCAAACTTTTTGAAATAGTTGGACTGTAATAAAGCATGCACACTGTAAACACTTTTCACACTCAGATACTTCGAACAACTGCAGCTACACTTTGAATGGCTTTGGTCAATGCAAAATAGTAGTTTGTGCCCAAACACGGTATTTTACTAAAAAACATGCCCTTTTAATGTACTCGTTATGCCCTTTTAATCTCTTATCATGCTCAATATACTTTTCTTGTGCCCGTTTTACTCTAAACATGCTCATGATGCAAACCAAAAGTAATTCTGAGCCCCATATGAATAGTATTGCTAGTTTTATGAAATATCGTGGTTTCAAACATTTCGTTTAATTAATAATGTGGTTTGTGCCTTTCGTTAGCTTAATATGTTTTGTGCTACTCATCTGATTAATAATGCATTTTGTGCCTTATAAATGTGCCATTTCATTTTCTTTGCCAAATAAATAATTTGTGCAGTTTTATGTACCTTTAGCTTGTTTCTGGCTGTTTTTCATTTGTCTGTGCTCTGTTTCACTCAACCTGCTTAGTCTGCCTTCACCTTCAACTCTGCACCTCATGGCTTATAGAAGTAGCTCTTCCAATCCTAGTTCTGACACAATGTCTCTCGTCTGGTCAGGATAAAACAGACGAACATTCATGGATTCTGTTCAAGCAGCTTTATTACACACAAACATATCAGAAATGAGGCTTTGTAACTTAAACTTAAATTAACTTATAAACAGACTAACTACCAGACTCAAGCATGTTAACACTCTGGCTGTTCTCTCAAAATGGCACTGCTGTCTGCATTTGCTCTGTATTTATATGCATGTGCTATATCTGGAAATGCTTCTTCAAGGTACATACACATGCTCTGATCTACAGCTTGGAAGGGGAGTCCGAGAGCAGAGGACCCACCCCCCGACCCAAGCCCTTCAGAAGAAGTTTGTTGCAGCACTCCAAGAGGGCCCTGGGGTTGAATGCGGCACAAATGTCGCATTCAACCTTCAGGTGCGCCGCCCCTAAACAATAAAGACACTCCTCATGCAAGTCGTAACATGGCATCTTCTGAATGCACAAGGAGCATCTTTTGAATCCAGAGGATTTATCAGACATGATAAATTACCCAAAAAAAGCACACACACAAGCACCCACAAGAGAAACACAGCCAAAAACACAACTCCCCCTTTAAACCTAAGAATTACCTGACAAACTCTTTTCTTTTTAAAGCAAAGAAAGAGTGGGAATGAAACACAATGGGGGGGATACTAAATAGCTAGATTAACACATGGGATAGGGGAGGAAACTACTCTAAACTACTTTAACTACCTTAAAGTAAGTAAATAACCACTACTGAGGAAACTAAGCATAAACTTGAGAACCCCCCCCAAAAAAAAGCACTTATCTGACTAGCTTGAGTTAAATGACCACGTCCAAAGCATTTCAGCAACAAACAAGATCTGAGAGGTGGAGGTCAGAAAGGGGTTCTGGGAAGGTGAGGTGCTTGAGCTCTGGATCTGTCCATTAGTTGTCGGCTCGGATCAGAGGTCGCATCCAAGACCCATTTGTGATGAATAATGGCACTGATAGCATCAGTTCTAAATTTCAGCTCTCCCAGTGTGAAAACAGAAACTCTGAAGAGAGAGTTAGCGAATTTGTCTTTTTCGTTAAGTTTCTGTTACTGGCTAGTAAGTGCACTGCCTGGATCTCAGAAAAGAAGAAATTTAGAGAACCTGAAATAAAATCAACAAAAGGTGAGGAGAAAACACTGACTAGGAAGAGAACTGCAGCTGTTCAGCAAAAAGATGTTCAATCTCCAGCTTTGGTGCAAGACATTATTTCCAATAATCTAGAGTAAGATGTGCTCAGAGCAGATTAAAATAAATGAAACATGGAAGGAGAAGAACTCCTCAAATAACAAAAGGCTGGAAAATGCAATAAGCTTTAAAAATTCAGATAAGCTGACAAAATTACAAAAAAAATCAGACTATGAGATGAAGAAAATGCGAGAGACTGCTCAGGAAGAGATTTTTTTAGATGGTAGAATTAGGGGACAGAACTTGTCTCTTTCGGCTTTTACCGGTTAGGGGTCGCCACAGCAGAACTCCGGTCCGCTAATGACTGGTAGTGGATTTTTACATATCGGGTTACCAGCCCTGATGCACAACCTTCAACGAAGGCACGCCCCATTCACGTATGCCTCCACACAGAAGACGCTCTAGCTGAGAATCGAACAGGACATGAGAGCACAAATAAGCAACGGGATTGGTAATCCACAGCAGGAGATGTTAACTGTAAGAGAACATCACAAGAACGCTCCAAACCTAGCCATAGGAAAGCAGCCAAGACGTCTAATAATAAAGAAGCAATCCCAAAAGCAGAAAGAGTTGATTATGACAAAACTGTGGCACAAGGACAATGTACTAAAAAGCTGTAGACAGTGAGATTGTGGAAAGTGATTACTCCACTGTACACCAGACAGAAGGAGTAAATTTATTCTAGCAATCGAGAGGCAGGTGCGAGATCCAAGCTGCTGTATCCAGTCATCTTCACAATATTTTTCTTGCTAATTGTTTGTCCAGCAAAAAGTCAGCTTTCAATCAGATGGGGACTCTGCCTTTTATTCTTCAGATAATTAGTTCAAAGACTGAGTATGCTAGTGAATCCTTTTTTTCCAAAGTTCCAAAGGAAAATGCGTGAGAGAGAGAAAAGTACAGGAGTTGACTAGATTAACCATGAGTAAGTTGGAAATGAACCAGAGACTGGAGTTGAGCGATGGAGACAGACAGGAAAAAAAACAGCAACTCTGACATTAATGACTAAATGTGGGATTACATAGAAAATAGGAAATGTTCATAGGTTTACAAAGCATTAATCATTTGTGAAATATGATGGAACAAGAATTCCTGGAAATAATGGAATTTTTTCATTTAGTTAAACTTGTAGGGGACTCCAAAGCATATTTCCTACTTCATATCAGTAATGTTTGGAAGAACATTAAGGAGAGAGAAAATGGAAAGAAAGAGATAACTAGGTAAAAAAAAAGTTATTCTTAACCGTATAAAACATGGCATATACTGTATGTTATAAGTTGCAGTATTTTCAGTTATTTTTGCATGTTATAGGGATACCAAAGTAAACAAGTGCCCTTTTTCCTTCCTTCTTTCTTTGTGTTTAGTTTTAAGAAATGTAGGCACTGCAATGTACAAAGGGAAGAAAACACAGACAAAAACATGTTTAACATAATAAACTATAATCTTAGGTTGTGATGTGAGGGACGGGTTGTAAAAACATACAGAGCATGATACAAGTAAAACTGATATGCTTTTTCTTATTTTTGTATAGGGGAATGTCTGGATTGAGGCCCATGGCTTGATCTAATAAGTTTTAAGTGGAAGCAAGTTAAGTAAAAGAACAATGAATGTAATTAAATGTTTTCTTTTAGCAAATAAATGTCGGAGTGCAACATGAGAAGCTTGCAGATAAAAGCAAGTGTGCATCTGGTTCTCATGTTTCTGCGGAGACGAGCTGATAAGACAGCAATAAAAACAGAATACTTTTTTCAATGGCTAAAGATAATGTTTTCTGAAAGCATTCTAGATTTTCTTTTTTACATCTGGGAGAGGAACAAAGATACGACAGAAATTGACAGCACTTTGTGTAAATAAAAGCACAGGTTGTACCATGTTTTAGCAAGGATAACCTTCATTACAGGTCAATTAAAGCCTATGAATGCAGCCATCAATCTGGGACAACTGTTCCTATTAGGAAGGTTAAACATTACTTGAAGATGTACAGAGTTCTGAGTGTTCATATTAAGTTAACAGGTTATGAGGGTGTTCTGAGTGTGTTTTTCTGTTTGAGAATTTTCATTAAAACAAAATGTCTTGTAAGATGTGACAGAAGTTTAAATGGATATGACAAGAAACAAACTGTACAGAAGAGCAACCTGCCAAACATAAGCGTATGCAAGTAACACAAAAATGAAACTAGACATTAAAAAAGCTGTTATACATAACAGATGGGAAAACTAACTTCTTATCATAATAGCAATACTTTCTAATTATCTTTAAATATGAATGATCTTACAAGTATATGCAAAAAAAGGACAGCAGTGAACTACATTAAGAAATTCAGACAGCAAATAGCTATGCTACAGGAGGCACACTTGGAAAGAAATGAGCATGTGAATTTGATAAAGAAAGGATTTCAGGGTGGTTTAACAAAACATCTGGGATAAAGGAAAAGGAGAGTATTCTAGCCCTCCCACTGTGAAAACAGAAACTCGACAGAGAAGGCCAGTGGAGTTTTGCATTTCTGAAAATTTTAATAACTGGTTAGTAAGTGTACTGCCCAGATGCCAGGAAAAAAAAGAAATACAAAGAACCTGAAGGAAAATCAGCTACAAAAGGTGAGGAAAAAACATTTATTCAGAAAGGTACTGCAGCACTTCAGCAAAACTCGGTGCAAGCTGCAGACATGACTTCCAGAAACCTAGAAGAAAGCATAAGACAACTCCAAACAGACCTGGTTAAAATAAAAGAAACACTGATGGACTATTATCAACCCAAACAACAAAAGGCTGAAAAAACGGAAGAAGCTTTAAACAGATACTTAGATGCGGTGATAAAAGTGCAAAAATCAAAGGATGAAATGAAAAAATGGCTGGCTGAATATAAGACTGCTCAAGAAGAGATGAAAATAACAGAATTACAGGACGGTGCACATAGGAACAACTTGAGATTTTCAACTCAACCAGAGAAGCTGGAAAGAACAGACTGCATTAATTTTATGACAGCACAAATAAGCAACTAGACTGGTATTCTACAGCAGGAGTTGTTAATTGAAATGACACATCGTGTTTATGTTCCAAACCTGGATGTGAGAAAGCAACCTAGACCTCTAGCAGTAAACATGCAATCCTACCAGGAAGAAGAGTTGATTCTGACAGAAGGACAAAATACTGTGCTTGTGGAGTTTTGAAAAGTGTTTGTGAAGAATTACTCATAGTCCACCAGGCAGAACAGGATAACATTTATTCCACTATTCAGAGAATGCCAAGATAAAGGCATGAGATTCAAACTATTGTGTGCAGTTATCTTCAAAATATTCTTCCCTGGCAGGACACATTTTTTTTGATGAAGTGCATGCAAAGGAGGAAACACAAAAGCTTATCCAAAAAAAGTGAGCTGTGAAACAGAAGTAGATTCTGCTTCTTGTTCTTTTGGTAATAAAGACCACACAGAGACTGCCACAGTGAAACATTTTCCAATGTTTCAAAAGAAAATGCTGGAGAGAAGGAAGGGAGCATGAGAGACGGGATTTAGGGAATGGATATGAACAGACATCAAACCAGTAACTTGGAAATTGACAAATGTGGGCTTACAAAGTAATAATTATATTTGTAAAATATGACAGAAAAAGACCATCTGGAAATATTGGACTTTTTTGCACTTTGGTTGGCTTGTGGGGGAGTTCTAAAGCAAATCCCCTACTTCATGTCACTAATGCTTGGAAAAGTACTTAGGGAAAGGAAGAGTTGGGAGAAAGTTAACTGTAAATGTTTTTTTCTTAACGATATTATTTTATAGTATATGATTTTCTTTGTATGCTATGAAGTAAAGTTTTCTCAGTTGTTTTTAAGTATAATGGGGATACTACTGTAAACAGGTGGTCCTGTTTTTTCTTTCTTTTTTCGTTCTCTTCTTCTCTCTTTCTCCTTGTTTAGTTTTAAAAAAATGTAGGCACTATGTAAAAAAAACTCTGATTAAATGAGCATGACAAAAGGAAAATGAATATGCTTTTTCTCATTCCTGCATGGGGGATATGACTGGAATAAGGCCCTTAGCTTGACCTAATAACAAATTTTAAGAGAAAGCAAGTAAATAAAAAAGAATATTGAATATTAAAAGGCTTTTGTCTAGCAAATAAATGCATGCTTAGTAGCAATTTGGTATCTGGTCCTCATGTCTCCATGGAAACAATCTTATAGAGAGACATTAGCTACAAAAAGAGAAAATGGCTAAGAGATAATGTTCTCTGAAAGCATTCAGGTGTTTTCCCAGCTGGGAAAGCTATAAAGTTAAGACAAAATCAAACAGCACTTAGTAGAAAGAACAGCCTGCATCATGAGTCTTAGTTTGGATAACCTCCCTTTTGGGTTAACTCAAACCTGTGAGTGGGGCTGTCAGTTTGAGACATTTAGGAGGGTAAAACTTCAATATTTGAAGGTGTACATAGTTTTGTGTGTTAGCATTAAGTTAATATGTTTTAGAGTGATATTGGGGTGTATGTTTTTTGTTTGAGGGCTTTCAATAAACAAAAAGTCTGCGAGATGTGACCTATGCTCAAATGGATATGACAAGAAACAGCTGTATAAAAGTTGAACATGCCAAACAGGGTATGCATGTAACACAAAAGCTGGAATTAGACATTTAATAAAAACAGTTGTGCATAAAAGGTGGGAATAATAAGACAATGATGTTTTTTGTAATCTCTTAAATGTTAATGGTCTCACAGATAAACATAAAAAAGAGAGAGTAGTAAACTATATTAAAAATGTAGAGTGCAAATAGCTGTGTTACAGGAGACACACTTGGAAAGAAATGAACATGTGAATTTGATAAAGAAAATTTTTCATTGTTTTTTCAGCAGAATACCTGGGACAAAAAAGGAGTAATTATACTAATTACACAACAGGAGCTCCAACAGTGACTGAAAAGGATAAAAAATAATAATAATGGTAGATTTGTAGTACTCAGGGGTTACTGGCAAGGGAGGATTACATTGGCATGTATTTATGTTCCACCTGAAACTGCTATAATGGAGCTTAAGAAAATTCTGGGAAAAATAATCAGCTTTCAGCAAGGAATACTATTTGTAGGCGGATACTGGAATTTGATTTGCGGCAGTGAAGATGTGTTTGGGGGCACTAAAGGGAAAGTACAACAATGGAGGGTAAACTTTTGAAGAAATTTATGAAAATATTTGGCATGGAAGATGAGAATTCAGTACTAGGAGTTCACGGAAGATGACGACTGGGCTAAACTAGACAGAATTTAGATTTCACAAGAACATGTTAATTGAATTTAAATTCTTGATATCCACCAATAACTATTTCAGATCATGGGTCAATAATAACTAGAATAAAAACAGAGGACAATTGAATAAAAATAAGACACTGCTGAAAAGAGGAATTTAAGGAATGGCTAGTAGAAATTATTCAGGTGCTATTAGGGAAGATAAAACATTCTTCTGAAAATATAGCTAGGGAGTGGGATAAAATTAAATTGGAGTTTAAAATAGGTTGGAAATAAAAGAAAGACAGATATGGATAAGAAGTAACAAGAATTATTTAGAGGGACTAAAAAATTTAAAAGTATTGCAAAATATGGGGAATCTCACAGACCAAGAAGAGGAGCAACTGCAGAATACTAAAAAGAAAATAAGGGATTATCTCGATAATATGCATGAGTTCGGAATGACTGCTGTTAAGTAACTGTTTTTTGATAATGACTCTAGAGCACAAAAACTTTTAGCACAATGACCCAAGCAAAAGAAAGTAGAAAGGACTGTCACCAAGCTTAGGGAGCCTATACAAGGAAAATAACTAGGTATCATGTAGAGGTATTAGAAATACTTCAGACATTTTACAAAAGTATGTATAAAGCAGAGAAATGTGGAGATCTAGGAAAAGTACACATGGAAATGTTAATGGAAGAATTAAATATCCCAAGGTTAGGGGTAGATGAGGCTCAATGATTAACAGTTAGGATAGGAGGAGATGAGTTCAAAATGGTGATGTATAACCAACCTGCAGGAATGGTTCCATGAACAGATGCTATTCCAGTGGAAGTTAGGAGGGGAGAAAGTGATAAAGATCTGGACGGTTTTAACAGTATCTTAACAGGAGAAGTGTCAACATCCTGGAAGAAAGTGGTGGTAGCTGTAATACCTAAGGAGGGTAAACATCCATCAGATCTAGCTTTGTACAAGCCCATTTCAGTACTAAACCATGATTATACAGTGTTTAATGTCTATAATGGTTAAAAAATGGCAAAAGTGATGTTAAATTGATAGATCTGGATCAATGTGGTTCTGTGGAGGGGAAGCAAACATTTGACAACATTAACAGAACATCGATGATCCAGCAGGAAGCAGAATGTAAGAAAATATCACTGCTGTTAGTGAGTCTTGATGCAGAGTAAGCATTTGAGAGAGTAAGCTGGGACTTTGTGAGCAGGGCAATGGAAGCATTTGCATTCCCTGATAAAATTATAAGGTTGATTAGGAAGATATATGAGGGATCGGAAGCAAAAATTAAAGTAGGTGGGGTCCTCTCTAATATTTTCTCTTGAGCAAAGGAATCAGGCAGGGCTGTCCTCTTTCACTTTATTTGTATTATATTTAGAACCATCGGCAAAGAAAATAAGGGACTCAGAAATTCAAACATATAATTGATATGATAGTCAAGAAAAGCTAGCTCTATTTGCAGATGATAATACTTTTATACCTGACACAATTCAGCAAAGGACACTGCAGTGTTGAGGAACATTTTAAGACCGTTTCAAATCTTTTCAGGATACAAAATTAATGAAGCTAAACAAAGGCAATAGCAGTTAATTATGTACCCACACACAAATTGGTTCAGCAACATCCATATTTACAGGGACAGGATAAAATGAAGTATTTAGGAGTATGCATTAAAAATGATTCCTGTGTGGCAGCTAACGATACGTGGGATGAGATTAAACAAAAGATAATACAAAAATTGAGAAACTGGAAGCTCTGCTACATGGATATGGATAGTACGATACAAGAAGTTAAAATGTTTTTAGTCCCTTTAGTCTTGTACACAGGTCAGGCATATTTTTATCAAACAAAGGAGAAGTTGTGGATAGCAATTAATAAAGAGCTGAAGGATTTTAACTGGGAGGGGAGGACAGCAACATTCAAGTGGGATAAGGCAATACTTCCAATAGAATAAGGTGGATTGGGATTACCCCATTTGAAGGGATACTTCAGAGCTATGCAATTAAGGCTCCTACATGTAGCACAAGCAGAAACCTATAATTCAAAGTGGAAAGGGATGATGATGAAACAGAAGGGAAGCTCAAGAAACAAGGAAAGACTTGAATTCTCGGGTGCAGATCTTTAAGGAGTATACCAATAATCATACAGAATATTATATTCATAAAGTAGCATAAAGTATTCCAAGAACTAAGCCTACATGGGAACAGAGGAAGGAAATGCTGCCAGTAGGGATGACTGCAATCAGGAATACAGACAATAGGCAAGATGAGGCTGGAATTTACTGGAAAAAAACTGGTAAAGGAGACAAGTTATTGGAAGCAAATAACTAGACAAGGAAAAGTAATAAAATGGGAAGACGCCAAGAATTTATTTGGACTGCAGGTTAGAGACTGCCTTCCCTATCAAGGACTGATATCAGAGTATAGGCAAAGAGAAAGAAGTAGACTGGTCCTATACGAAAGATCAGTAGTAGTTGTAGAGTTCTTATCAGAACCTAAAACAGAAGCGGTCATGAAAAAAAGAATAATTAGTAGAGCATATAAAATGCTGTATGATAAAGATTAGTTGCTTAAAATCTTACGATAACTACAGATGTCCTTCTCTTCACTGTTACAGTACTCATCATGAGGGAGTTGCCTGCCATGACAACTCAACGCTGGCCAGTATACAAAAGACTTTTACTACTAAGGGTGCGTGGTATGTCACATGTAGGCTGCTGTTGGTTGTCGGCCATAAAAGTGACGTACGCATGCACCCTCCTCAGAACTGAGTGGCTTAGGAGGAATGTCCATGTAAGGGAGTATATGTAGGTAAAGTACATCCAAGCAAGAACAAGGTCGTGCAGAAGGAGGGTGGGATGGAATACTGAAACATAGAAGAGAAGGCATCTATCATTATGGTAAGATTTTGCACAACTAATCTATGTCCTTCTATTCCTCTGTTGAGTATTCTTAACATGAGGGAGAAAAGAAAAACTCATGAGGAAAGGGAGGAGGTAGGGGCAAAGGAGCTGTCCCATGAAGCCATGTAGAATAGCCCTTGCAAACCCTGCCCTAGATATGGAAATGTTGCCCAATTTGTAATGTTTGATGAAGCTATGGACTGAAGACCAAGTGGTTACCTCCAAAATGTAGTTAGTGCCCATTCCTTTGAAGAAATCACCAGTTAAAGCAACAGTCCTGGTAGAATGCAACTTAAAAGGAGAAGGGAGGCACTTTCCATGGTGCTCGCAGCAGAAGGAAATGACTTTAGAGATCCAGCTAGAAATAATGCGTTTAGAGACAGGGAGCCCTAAAGCTCTAGGGTGGAATGACTGGTCTGATTTCCTGATATCTTTTGTTTTCAAGGCAGAACCCAAATTGTTTGTGTACATCCAAGGTGTGCAAAATCCTCTCCCCAGAGTTCCGTGGAGTGGAGAAAAAGGTAGGTAAAATGATGGACTGGTTGAGGGATAACTCATTTTCCACTTTAGGCATAAAGGTAGGGTTGGTGTGGAGAGACACTCAATCTATGTGGAACACCAAGAAAGGAGAGGAAGTCATTAGGGCCTATAGTTCAGAAACCCCACTGGCTGGAGTTAGTGCAAGCAGTAAAATAGTTTTCCAGAAGCAAAATTTCAAGGAAGCAGAAGCTGCCAGCTCAAAATGAGCAAGGGTCAGCTTCTCTTATATAAAGCTAAGCTCCCGGGGGGTGTCACATGTTTCCTGGGGGGTCTTATTTGAAGGACACCTTTTAAGAATTGTTTAGCCTCAAATATGGAAGCTAAAGGATGAGATAGAGGCAGACTGGCAGAAATAGCTAAGAAGTGCAATTTGACTGAAGAGTAAATTGCGTCAGTATCTAGTAATTCACACAGGTATGAGAGAACCAGAGGGACTTCCACTGTCGGTGGGTTCTGGTTTTGGGAAAGACACCAGACAAAATCTTTTCCACTTGGATAAGTAAGACTTTCTTGTATAGGGTTTCCTGGCCTCCTACAGAACCCTGAGCACATTCTCTGAAAAAGGTGTTTGAAACAAATTGAGATCCTATCACCCATAAAGTCAGCTGAAGGACAGACAAGTAGGGATGGATTAGAGTTCCTTTCTGCTGTGTAATAAGGTCCACTTTGTGGGGTAACTTGTGCTAATTGCCCTTGGCTAAATTCAAGAGCAGGGGGAACCAATGCTGTCTTGGCCAAAAGGGGGTCACTATCAAGATTCTTGGTTTATGCTGCTGAATCTTTAGCAGGACGTTTGGAATGAGATGAAGGGGAGGGAATGCATACTGAAACATCCCCTTCCATGAAAATCTGAGGGTCTCCACCTTCCAGGCCAGAGGATGAGGATCTCTGGCACAAAATCGTGGTAGCTGTCTGTTCATGGCAGAGGCAAAAAGGTCTACTTGTGGAGTACACCATCTGTGGACAATGTCCAGGAACACTTCTCTGTGAAGCATTTATTTGTGGGATTGTGTTTCAGATCTGCTTAACGTGTCTGCCACTACATTTTGACTGACTGGGATATACACAGCCTGGATCAGAGTTTGAAGTTTAACAGCCAATTACAGACTTGCAGAGTTAGCCTGCAAAGGAGGGAAAACTTTGTCCCTCCCTGTTGGTTTACATACCAAAGAACAGACATGTTGTCTGTGTAAACTTTTAGAGGACCTGGGATGAAGAGGGTCTGATGACTAGCAGGAGTGCCCTCATTTCCTTTATACTGATGTGCTCCTTTCTTTAAGAGGGGGACCAGGTCCCTTGCGCTTTTATGGAGCCAAAAGCTGCTTTTCATCTTGTCTGAGGTGTCTGTGAACATCTCCTGAACTGGTAGTAAAGCTCTTGTACTTTACAAAAAAAAAAAGCCCTGAACCAGGCATGTCCAAGGGTCAGCTTCCGGTGATTTCTCCTGTCCACCTGGTGAATCTGGGCATACTGAGGCAATGCAGCAATTGCCTCATGTACACAGACAACCCTCTCCTCCTACCACCCAACACTACAAACTGTGAGAGATGCACTTACATAGCCAAACTGGAAGTAAAGCTCTCTCCACCCAAGATTGTGCTAGACAGTCACGAGGAGAAGTTTAAAACCCGCACTACACCTCATGCAACACATAGCACTTCTAAACCCACACCACCAACACCTACACACAGCAACACTAAACCCACATATGTGGAGGCCCTTAACAGTAACCTGCCCAAGCAACAAGGACCTCCGAAGCTGAAATGCAAACAAACACCAATCACAACCAAAGTGTCACATAGCTCAACACCAATGTGCCACCCAACAACAGCCCCTAAGGCAAGACAACATACCCAACACTTTAGTCATAGGTGACTCTATAGTCAGGCACACTGATGTCCCACTCACCAGGCTGAACAAGGAGAAAATTACAGTCAGCTGCCTGCTGGGTGCCAGGATCCGGCACATAATGCATGCACTCAAGTCACTCCACAACAAGTACAAATATGACTCTGTCATTGTCCATGTTGGAGTGAATGACGTACCTTCCTGAACTACATGAAATGAGACATGGAAGAGCTCTCGGATCATGTGGCCCAGGCAGGTATGACCCTAGCCCTGAGTAGCATCCTGCCTTCACCCAGAATGATACCACAATATAAGGACAAAATGATTAGCTTCAACAATTGGCTAAGCTTCTGGTGTCATTCAAAGGGGATCCAGTATCTGTCTGCCTGGGACGACATGATCAACAGACCACGATGCTTTGCCAGAGATAGTCTGTACCTGTCACCTCTGGGTTACTGGCTAAGGCTCTTGCCACCCCTATAGTTCCTTTTTAGGCAAAGTTCAAACAACAAACCCACCACCATAACAGGTACAAGCATGCAAAATCTGAAGGTAATGCTACTCAATGCTAGAAGTCTAAACCTCAAAATGCACTCTCTGAAGGCACTCCTAAAAATGGAGAACAATCGATATCTGTGCAGTAACTGAGACCTGTTTCAAAGCTGCAGACAGCACCCCTGCAATACCAGGCTACAACTCTTACCACAATTTATGGCCACCAAACCAGGACCAAAACACTAAAGGCAGGGGAGTGTCCATATTCACCAAGGATATTCACATCACCAGGCTAGTTGCCCAACACAATGCATCTGAAATTCTCCAGGTGCAACTAACACTAGGTAAGACTGCAATCCAAACTGTAGCTTGCTATAGATCCCCCACCATGCCCCAAGATTCTCACTACACCTTTCTAACACACTGGAAAATATTAAGATACAACCAAACACCCTAATACTGGGTGATTTCAACTACCCTGCCATTAACTGGGAAAACTACTTGTGTACCAACACCTTTGCCCAACAGTTCTTGGAATTCATAAATTCCAATGCCCTGGGTCAACTAATCCTTAGTCCCACCAGGGGCTCCAATATCCTAGACCTGGTCATTACCAACATGGGAAATTGATGCTCCACACCTATGGTCACCCCTCACTGGTCAGGTTTGACCATAAGCTAATCACCCTTGACATCCACATCCCACCCCCACCACCCAGTAAGGAAACCTCCTTAAAAAACTTCTCCAAAGCCAACTTCATGCTACTCAAGTCAGAAGTGACAAACTTCATGACACCCATGCAGACGGGAACTGAAAGTTCGACTGCTGAATCCTACAGTAAGGTACTGTACGACAACATCCACTCATGCATGAATCGTGCCATGCCCAATAGAACCAAGAAGTGCTACTTCAAAAAAAGGAAGCCAATCAGATGGTCCCCTGCCACAAACAAACTTTACAACAAAAGGAAGAAACTGTTGCAGAAAAGAGAAAAATCCCAGGATGCAAAAAACTCCCTTACCAGCCTCAGTAAGAAGATGAGCTCCCTCATAAAATCCTCCAAAGCTAGTTATGAAAATAAAATTGCCAAAGATTCCAAAGACAACCATAAGGCATTCTATAGCTATGTCAAGAATCTAAATGGTAATGCTCAAATCTGCTCTGAGCTATAACAGAATGGCATTAAATATACTGATCCCAAGGATATTGCCAATATCCTGGCAGATCGATTCAGTGCAAACTTCACCCCCCTCTCACCCTCTAAAGGGCCCATCTCAATACCGAAAGATTGCCAAATTCCGGTAATAACGGCCACACAGGTAAAACAAAACGCACTCTCCAAAGCTAAGAATACAGCACCCATGGGACCAGACGACATCCCAGGCTGTGTACTACATGAACTACAAAATGAACTGGCATCTCACCTAAGTGTCATGTTTAGTCATAGCCTCGCCTCAGGCTTCATGCCCACTGAGTGGCGCACAGCTACAGTTATCCCACTCCACAAGGGGGGGATCCACCTTGGATACCAGGAACTACCTCCCCATCAGTCTGACGAGCTCGATCTGCAAGGCCATGAAACATATCATCATGGAACTTATAAACAAAGACACTGGCATCCTTCAGACACTGGACCCCACGCAGCCTGGGTTCTTGAAGGGCCGATCTTGTCTCCTGAACCTGACTAACTTCTTCGAATCAGTCTCCAGAGCCATGGACAAGGATAAGGTGGTCCACACAGCCTATCTGGACCTGACCAAGGCCTTCAACACCATCCCCCACTCTGGAATCATAGATAAACTTACTAAGCTAGGCATTAATCCCTACGTCACTCAATGGATTGCCAACTGGCTTACTGACAGAACCCACACTGTAAAAGTAGCAGACTCCAAATCCAGCTCAAAACAAGTGACAAGTGGAGTACCTCAGGGTTCAGTCCTGGAACCGCTCTTGTTTGGCATCTACTTCTCTCAAGTACAGGCCAACACTAAGGGACTCTGGCTAACAAAGTTCGCAGATGAATGCAAACTGGGAGCCATTACTGAATCCCCAAATGATGTGGATATTCTATAAAAGGGCCTTACAGAAATAGATGCTTGGTGCCAGAGCCATGGGCTCAAGCTCAATGCCAAATGTATAGTTATCCCCTTTGTGAAAAAAGATGTACCTGTAAATTACCACATAGGTGGCAGTAAACTAAACACCGAAAGTGTCAGAAGAGACTTAAGGACACAGTGACAGTGGTCTCACCTTCGATAACCACATCGCCACAACAGTCAGGAAATCCTTCTATGTGGCACACCTCATCACTAAGGGCTTTTCATCCAGAAAAAAGGAGGTCATTGTCCCACTGTACTCAGCCCTCATCAGACCCATTATAGAATACAACACCCCATTTGGTATGTACCTCTCAAGACATCTGCAACAACTGGAAAGGCCACAAAAATATCTCACTAAAAGAATCACAGGCCTAAAGCAGATGTCCTATGCTGACCGTCTAAAACATCTTCACCTATACACTGTCGCATATCGTCTACTCAGAGGTGATCTCTGCTTAACATACAAGGCCATGTCAAACCCAGAGCTATTGGACATGCTACACTTAAAGAAATCCCAATCCATCAGCGACACATGCTCCAGGGATCTAAACCTTGTCACCACAATGAACAAAACATGCTGGAGGGATAGGTTCCTGACCCAGAGACTCCCCAAACTCTGGAATAGACTGCCCATACATGTCAAGCAGAGCGCCTCTTTGGCCCTCTTCAAAAGGAACCTTGATGATTGGATGGGAGACAGGAAATTCACCCCAGGGATCATGTCAGTCGCCCTGCTAGACAGCGGTCCAGGGAAGTAAATACTGTGGGAAGAAATAGCCAGGGAATTGTTATGGCTAGGCTTGTATAGGCCCTAGGGCCGACAGCCTAGTATCAACCTATGAACTTATGGAGTGGGAGACCTGGATTGAAAGGTAAGCTGTTGAATCCACCAGGAAATCTCCCTCTTCAGGCAAGGGAGAAATGGAACTGGGAACTCTAGATGGTGTGCATGTTGCATCCACACAAATTTCAGGAACAACTGTAGTTTCCTTGTGTAGTTCTGCCAGGGGAAGCATTGGGATGGCAGATGCCATGAAGCCCAGGGTTCTGAGAAAGGTCCTGGCAGTGATGTAAGTAAATGGGATGAGGTTTTGGAAGAAGGAAATGAGCTCTTGAGCCTTCAGAGTGGGCAGGGAGACCTTCATAAGGTCTGTTTGTAGCCTGCATCGCAGAAATATCTGGTCCTGGATTGGGAAAAGAGCAGATTTCTGGAAGTTGATTCTGAACCCCAGAGATTGTAGGATGGAGATGGCAGAGTTTAGACTGTGTTCCAATGCTTCTGGACTGACTGCTTGAAAGAGAAGGTCATCCAGGTATGAGAAGACCTGAATGCCTTGAAGTCTGCAATAAGCAATTATTGGGGCTAGACATCTTATGAATACCCTTGGGGTGGTGGAGAGACCAAAGGACAAGGCAGAGAACTAAAAGTGCCAAGAAGCAACTTCCTGTAACTGGGATGAATGAGGATGTATAAGTAAGCATTCATTATGTCTATGGAAGCCATGTAGGGTTGTGAGATGATCAGGGGTGAAAAGAGTTTGCAAGGTTAGCATTCTGAATGTGGGTACTTTCAGAAAGGTGTTGAGGTAGGAGAGGTCAAAGACATGTCTCCATGGGCCCGCTTTCCTTGGTACCAAAAAGTCCTTGAATAGAAGCTTTCCCCTTTTGATTGGATGGTACTGGTTGTATGGTGCCTTGAACCAGCAGGTCTTGTAGCACCTTTGGGAAATGAGGCAGTCAGTCTCTGGGAGGCTAGGGGATGCCCCTGAAGGGTGGGAGAGAATTCCATACCATGAAGTAGCCCTTTTTTATGATGGAGAGCACCCAAGGCATCTTGGGTTGTATTTTCCCACTCTGGAAAGGGAAGAGAAAAACACAGGGAAAACAGTGGGGACTCTGGGGTCCAAATAGTCAGATGGACCCTACTCTGTCTGGAAAGGATTATTTTTGAGGTGGGGTACATAGTGGAGTCGTAAGGTGCTGAAGTCTCTTGCCAGACTTTTTTTTTTACTTAGCTGGGGAAGGCTCTGACGGTCTTCTAACAAACACTGGCTTAGAAGAATAGTTTCCTCTGTTAGAGGTTGCAGTCTCAAGCCAAGCAAATCTCCTCAGGGCCAAGCCTGTGGCAGCTGCCCTAGCTGGAGTCTCCACAGCATTGTAGCTACGTTTTATAAAGTGTTGGGCCACTTGAGAGGAAGCTCCAATCAGGGATGATGACAAAGATTTATTCTCGGAGTCTGGCATATCAGAAATAACCTTAGGAAATTGAGACAGGAGTTCCAAGGTGTACTTATCGATGAGTGTCAGATAGTTTACAGCCGTAACGGCAAGGGTGGCAGAAGTGTATACCCCTAATGGTGAGGGTGGCAAAAATGTATACCTTTTTTACCCAACCTCTCCATATGTCTGCTCTCTTTGTCAGGAGGAAGCAAGCAGCCTACAGGCCCTATCAGAGGCCACAGTGATGATAGAAAGGTCAGTAGAAGGGGATTTTAACAAGAACTTACAGTCCTCAGACACCTCGTAGAATCTGACTGATTTCTTAGGTGTAGGGCGCTGGGAGACAAGGGGCCTTACTGGAAGATGCAAAAACATCTAAGGCGGCAGGTGGGACTACAGGGACAGCTGAGGGACTGGGAGTGTCTACCTGTAGTAGTTCATAGTACCTTTTTTGGACCCCAGACATCTTACAGCTGTCCCATTTAAAAGGCTCCCTCATCCTACCCAAGGTCTCACTAAAAGTAATTTCCTCCACTGCAGAATCAGTGCCATTGGAGTCTTCCTCTGGGTAAGTGTAATCCAGTGAGGAGGGAATCAGAGAAGAGTATGCTAATGACTCATCCTCTGAAGACTCTTCCTTCTCAGAAGAAGCCTCTTCCCTGACCCTTTTCTGTGAAGAGATAACCCAAGATGGGCGAGGGCTGAAACCCCAGGAGGAGGTCTAAAAGGCATAACAGCATTAAAAATATTCTGTGTAAAATTTTTCCAATCCTGAAGTAGATCAGAGGGTGGTGATACATGCTTTGTTTTTCTTTTGTTTGTTTGTTTTTTAGCATGTAGTTCCACTCTATGTAGGTTCTGTGGACCAGGCGAAGGCCTGGTTTATATGATGTGTGAATCCACATCCTCCCCAACTAAAATCTGGGAGACTCCCCTAGGGCCCTCTATTATTAACAGTCTAGGCCCCCCCTAAACATCCATACTGGATGCCTGTGTTACCTCCAAGGACATGCTATTACCCTACTCCAAGGCAGCCTCCGTTACGGGCTCGGCCTGGGGTTCGGACATAGGGGCTGAACATTTCTCCAGAATAGTAATTACCTCGGGAGAGACATCTACCACTGGAGGTACAGAAGTTTCAGGCCTAGGCTTCGTGACCTTCCACTTAACAAGGACCTCCACCTCAGGCCTTGTGGAACCCTCCAGAGTACTCTTCACAAGGAGTTTCAAGTGCTGATTTTCTGAATGGAAAGTGAAGCTAACCTACTTCTCAAGGTTTTGGGCACAAAGGCCTGGCACACTGAACAAGATCTGCGGTCTGGGGTAGGCTCGTGACAGAAAAGGCACTGCTGGTGGTTGTCTTTATGTGGAATATGATGTCAACAAGAACATTCGCCTTTCTTGGATGACATTAAACCTAGACGCAATAAAAAAAGACTCCCCAATGGGACACTTATCTGAAATGTTAGATCCGACCAAAGGCTCCGCAGCTCTTGGATCCAAAGACCTGGGATCCAAGGCAGACCAGGCTGGGATCAGATCCGGGGACTTAGAATCCAACAGCAGCGGCTTCTTGGCAGGAACTGGCATGGAAGGGGTCTTCCTCTTTGGGTCTGAAACGGAAGCCTTAGAGGGGGAAACAAAGGGGCCCACTTGCACCAGACCCTTAAGAAGCAAATTGTTGCAGCACTCTGCTAAAGCCCTGGGGTTAAATGCGGCACAAAGGTTGCATTCAATCTGCAGGTGCAGAGTGCCTAAGCAATAAAGATACTCCTCATGAGTATCAGAATAAGACATTTTCCGATCACACGAGGAGCACTTTTTAAAACCAGTAAGCCTGTCAGACACAATACACGCGCGCACACACACACACACACACACACACACACACAAAGACCTTCACTAACTACACTAACAAAATGGAAACAAGCCCTAACATGTAACAGGAGAAAAAGGGCGCAAAGCGCATGCACACATGCACACCTAACCTGAAACACTAAAATTAAGGGGAGCAAAGTTCTCCACTATATAAAAAATAACTAGCTAGAACTACTCTGCACTAAACACTACCATTAGGGAAATTTAAAAGAAAATATAAGAAAAGTTTTACTTAGCTAGCCAGAGCCAGTAGGAACACATCTACATCACGAGCACGGCAAACAAGATCTGGGGATAAGACAGCAGCAAGGTATTATGGGAGAGGGAAGAGCCAGAGTCTTGGATCTGTCTGTTGTATATTTTGCCGGCTCAGATCCAATGTTGGATCCAAGACCCGGCAGTGAAGAATGAAGACATGGATAACATCCGATTTGGTAGCTATGGATCCATGTGGTTCTATGGAGGGATGGCAAATATTTGATAACATTAACAGAACACTGAAGATCCAAAGGGAAGCAGAATGCAAGACAAGAGCACTGTTGTTGGTGGGTCTTGATGCAGAGAAAGCATCAGACAGAGTAAGATGGGATATTACGATTAGGGCATTGGAGCATTTGCATTCCATGACATAATAATAATGTTACTTTAGAAGATATAGGAGTGCTCAAAGGTGAAATTTGAAGTGGAGGTTGGTGGGTCCTAGCTGACAAGTTCTGTTTGAACACAGGAGCCAGGTAGGGGTGTCCTCTTTCCCCTTTATTTGCGTTACATTTATTACCACTGGCAAAGAAAATAAGGGACTCAGAAATTCAAGGATATAATTTGTACAGTAGTCAAAAATAGTCTGCTTTATTTGCAGATTATATTATTTTGCATCTGCTAAAAATCAGAAAAAAAAGCTTATCAGTGTCATGGAACATTCTGAGTAAGTTTCAAGTCTTTTCTGGACATAAAATTAATGAAAATAAAAGAAAGGCAAGAGCTGTAAATTATGTACCAACATATGAATTGTTTCAGCAATACCCATATCTATGGGGACATGATAAATGAAGTACTTAGGAGCATGGGTTAAAAATTATTCTGTTATGGCACCTAAGGATATGTGGGAAGAGACTAAACAAAAGATAATAAAACAACTAAGAAACGGGAAGCTCTGTTTTATGGATATGGACAGCAAAATATAACCAGTGAAAATGTTTTTAGCCCCTTTAGTTTTATACACAGATCAGGCATGGTTTTTATCAGAGGAGAAGTTGTGGAGAGCAATTTATAAAGAGTTGAAGTATTTTATCTGGTAGGGGAAAAGGGAAACAGTCAAGTGGGATAAGCTGATCCTTTCAAATAGAACAAGGTGGTATGGGATAACCTGATTTGATGGGGTATTTCAGAGCTACACGATTAAGTCTCCAATCATCTTCTTCTTTCGGCTTTTTCCCGGTTAGGGGTCGCCACAGCGGATCACCTGTCCGCTCATGATTGGCAGTGGAGTTTTTATGGTGTCGAGGTGCTAGCCCGACGCCCAACCTTCCACAGAAGGAATACACATGCACACACTCACACCTAGCGCCAATTTAGTGTGTCCAATCCACCTACAGCATGTCTTTGGGATGTGGGAGGAAACCAGAGAACCCAGAAGAAACCCACGAGACCACAGGGAGGACATGCAGACTCCGCACAGAAGGCACCCCAGTCGAGGATCGAACCGGAGAACCTCTTGCTGTGAGGTATTAAGGCTCCAACACATAGCAGAAAAAGACAGCTATAATTCAAAGAGGAGAGGGATGATGATGACTAGACAGGGAGAAGTTCAAAAAATAAAGTGAGACTGAGGTTTTGGATGCAGATCCTTAAGGAGAATAACAACAACCCTATAGAATATTATATTCATAAATTAGCAGGAAAGCATTCTAAGAATTAAGCCAACATGGGAATGGAGAAAGGAGATTCTGCCAACAGGGATGACTGCAATTAGGGATATACAGAACAGGCAAGCGATGACTGGAATTTACTAGAGAAAACAGGCAAAACAAATAAGTTATTAGGAGCAAATAATTAGAGAGGGAGAAGTAATAGAATGGGGAGAGACCATGAATACATTAGGACTGCAGGCTACAGATTGCCTTCCCTATCAAGGATTGCTACAGTACAGGCAAACAGATATGAATAGGGGGATCCCAAGTGAAAGACCAGCACTGGTAACATTTTTGGTGGAATCGAATCTAGAACAAAAGCTGCTGTTAAAAAGGAGACAATTAGTATGACACACAAAATACTGCAATGATAACTACAGGAATCAATCACAGGAGGGTAGAAACGATTGGCAATAGCGAGTGGATAAGCAATTCACTAAGAAACAATGGGAGGATATATGTATAGCTCCCAAACATGCAACAAAGTCCAGAAAATTGAGGATTTTTGTTTGGAAATGTTTGCATTGTTATTTTTATAATCCAAGCAGACTCTAGAGAATGTTTCCTCAGTTAAATTGCAAATTTTGGCCCTGTGATGAAAGAGGTAACTGGGAACAGATGTTTGGGCGTGTAAAGAGTTGGCAGACCTTGGAAATTGCCTGGACAGTATTCTGTCAGAAATACTAGGTGAGCAAATTGGTATGACTAAGAAAACAATTTTTTGAGCTGCTATAGAGAATTAAAATTTCCTAGACATAGTAAGGCCTTGCTGATTTTAATTATGGTGGCTGCCAACAAAAGCAATTTCTAGAAAATGGAAATCAAAGTCTAAACCAACCATACAAATATAGTAACAGATAAAAAAATGGAAGTGGGATCTTTAGAATATGACAGGAGCAAATTTATACAAACAAAACTGGAATTCTGGGAGCAGTACATGTAAAATAATGTTTTGGAGGTGGAATGAGGTTTACGGGAAGGCAGGAACTGAATGAGCTATGTAATGTCCAAATGAAAGTGACTATACAGAAAATTACATGCGATATATAATGTTTGCAGCTGAGAATATGTCAATATGGTTTGTTTTCATTTATATAAATGTGAGATTGCCTATGTCATAAGTGGTAATTCAATAAAGATGTTTCTTGTTAAAAAAAAATAAATAAATAAAAAAAAACACTGGTAATAGTATTTCTATCCTCAAGTGCTGAGGAATAAACAAGTCTACAGTTTTCTTTCTCACATAGCCTATACAGTGATCTCTCTTCCTGTGCTGGGACCTCAGTAATTCTTACACTGTTTCTTCTTCCCTTGTTTCCTTCATTAATTAGCCATGTCTGCAGCAATTTCAACTTTTCGTCTGCTGCAACTAACCTGTATTTAACATTTTAAAGCTCTACATCACATCCACTACTGTCAGATGGTTGGAATGAGTAACAATTGTAGTCTCCACTTCTGTCGTCCTTCTGTCTGATTTCTGCATATTATCTAAAGGACTGGTATTACTATTCTGCAATTCAAACATTATTTTATCTAGTTGAATGCTTCTAGAGTTCATGTTACCCAGATGGCTAGCAGAATTCTCACTTATAATGAAATTGTCTCTACTCTGATCAGAAATTAAACCAAGTACCACCAATTGCAACCACTTCGGTGTCGCACATGGATGAAGCCCCAACTATGGCCCAAGTCATACCTCTCAACCTCTAAGAACCAGAAATCTGGACAAAAATAATGGTGAGATGCCCAAAAATAGGGACTTATTTTAAATATTGTTAGTATAAAGTTAGAAAGTTGCTAGAACAACAGGATTTGTGTTACAGCATTCATTTTCTGAATGATCCATAGTCAAACTGATATGTATGCCACTATTTACGGACTTCAGTCCTCAGTGATTTGCCAGAAAAAAAAAAAATGTATGAAGTAAAGACCAAAAATAGGAGGTAAAAATCGGGACATTCTGTGAAAATCTGGACAGTTGAGCGGTATGGGCCCAATTCACCCAAATTCAATTAGCAGTACAGTTGACTCATGGAGAGGCAGGTTGGAAGAGAGTTCACTGATGATGTTACCATTGGGAAGGGCAAGGCTGAGAGAGGGAGGTTGCCCTTGAATACAGTCTATGAATTTGAGAGGCAGAGCAGGGAAGTGGGTAGTGCATATAAATGAGTTCACGGAGACGGATACCTGGTGTCAAAATCATAGCCTCAAACTAAATGCCAAAAAGTGCATAGTCATCCCCTTTGGAAAAAACAAAGTACTCACGAACTATCACATAAGTGGTAGTCCCCTAAATACAGAAAAATGTAATAAGGGATCTGGGGACCCAAGTACATAGTAATCTCTCCTTTGATAATCATATTGCTAAGGTGGTTAGAAAATCCTTCTATGTGGCCCACCTAATCACAAAAGGGTTCGCATCTAGAGCAAAAGAGGTTATTGTGCCTCTTTACTCATCACTCATTAGACCCATCATAGAATACAATGCCCCACTTGGGATGTACCTTACAAGACACCTGCAACAGCTGGAAAAACCACAAAAGTACCTCACCAAGACAATTACTGGCCTCAAACAGATGCCCTATGCAGCCCGACTCAAGAAACTCCAGCTGTACTCAGTTGCATATCGCTTACTCGGAGGTGATCTCTGCCTGACATACAAGGCCATGTCCAACCCAGAATTGATGGACATGCTCCATCTAAAAAAAAAAAAAAACAAATCCCGGAGAGCCACTTGCTCTAGAGATATAAACCTCACCACAACGATAAATAGGACATACTGGAGGGATAGATTCCTGTCCCAGAAACTCCCCCATGCTTTGGAACAGGATTCCAATATATATCGGGCAGAGCCCCTCACTAACACTCTTCAAGAGAAACCTTGACGGGTGGATGGGAAACAGAAAATTTACCCTGGGGATCACTGTAGTGGCTCTGCTGGACAGTGGCGCAGGGAACTAATCTAAGGGGGTGGCGAAAGCCAACACATTCTGGCTAGGCTTATAAATGCCCTTGGGCAGACAGCCTAGTACTTACCTATGAACCTAAATACCCCCCCAAAGGTTGAAAGCGGAGATGGCCAAGCCCCTCGAACACTCTTAGGATCCACAACTGGCCAAAGCTGTATCAGATTAAGTCCAGGGGACAGGAGAGAAAGCTGGTAGACCCAAGCATGCATGTGGGGCACTGACTGGAGGGTGGAACAGTTGCATTATATCCCAAAGGGGACCAAAAAATTAAACATTTATCTTTTCCTTTTTCTTTACAGGTGCTAACAATTTTTTATGTTTTCTGCTTGACATGAGAACTTATATGAGATGGTGTGTTCTATATATAATCACTGCTTTTCAAATACAAGTAATTTAAAGCTAGCTCTCTCAAAGTAATATCCTTTTATTAAGAAAAAGAGCTCATCAGTGTGTTACATTATTCTTAGCTCAGCTGGTAGTCCTTTCCAGACCTATTTGGCTATAAACGTCTTAATTTGTTTTCCAACAGGATAGCTTGCTTCTCTTCCTCTTGCATATGCGTTACATACCTCTGAATGTCAACAGGGTTTTCAATGTATGACAGTTCATATTCTTTTACCAAGCGATGGAGTGGTGATTCATCACTGGGACAAAGCAGAAATTCTCAGACTCCAAGAGCAGAATAAGTTATTTCTTACATTTATTTCATTGAATTCCACTTCTTAACGCTAATTGTGCTATACAGCTAATCTACTACATTTTGATTAGTTATAAAGCTACAGTACAGTTGACTCATGGAGAGGCAGGTTGGAAGAGAGTTCACTGATGATGTTACCATTGGGAAGGGCAAGGCTGAGAGAGGGAGGTTGCCCTTGAATACAGTCTATGAATCTGAGAGGCAGAGCAGGGAAGTGGGTAGTGCATATAAATGAGTTCACTGAGACGGATACCTGGTGTCAAAATCATAGCCTCAAACTAAATGCCAAAAAGTGCATAGTCATCCCCTTTGGAAAAAACAAAGTACTCACGAACTATCACATAAGTGGTAGTCCCCTAAATACAGAAAAATGTAATAAGGGATCTGGGGACCCAAGTACATAGTAATCTCTCCTTTGATAATCATATTGCTAAGGTGGTTAGAAAATCATTCTATGTGGCCCACCTAATCACAAAAGGGTTCGCATCTAGAGCAAAAGAGGTTATTGTGCCTCTTTACTCATCACTCATTAGACCCATCATAGAATACAATGCCCCATTTGGGATGTACCTTACAAGACACCTGCAACAGCTGGAATAATCACAAAAGTACCTCACCAAGAGGATTACTGGCCTCAAACAGATGCCCTATGCAGCCCGACTCAAGAAACTCCAGCTGTACTCAGTTGCATATCGCTTACTCAGAGGTGATCTCTGCCTGACATACAAGGCCATGTCCAACCCAGAATTGATGGACATGCTCCACCTAAAAAAAAACAAATCCCGGAGAGCCACATGCTCTAGAGATATAAACCTCACCACAACGATAAACAGGACATACTGGAGGGATAGATTCCTGTCCCAGAAACTCCCCCATGCTTTGGAACAGGATTCCAATATATATCGGGCAGAGCCCCTCACTAACACTCTTCAAGAGAAACCTTGACGGGTGGATGGGAAACAGAAAATTTATCCTGGGGATCACTGTAGTGGCTCTGCTGGACAGTGGCGCAGGGAACTAATCTAAGGGGGTGGCGAAAGCCAACACATTCTGGCTAGGCTTATAAATGCCCTTGGGCAGACAAGCCTAGTACTTACCTATGAACCTAAATACCCCCCCCCCCCCAAAGGTTGAAAGCGGATATGGCCAAGCCCCTCGAACACTCTTAGGATCCACAACTGGCCAAAGCTGTATCAGATTAAGTCCAGGGGACAGGAGAGAAAGCTGGTAGACCCAGCATGCATGTGGGGTACTGACTGGAGGGTGGAACAGTTGCATTATATCCCAAAGGGGACCAAAAAATTAAACATTTATCTTTTCCTTTTTCTTTACAGCTGCTAACAATTTTTTATGTTTTCTGCTTGACATGAGAACTTATATGAGATGGTGTGCTCTATATATAATCACTGCTTTTCAAATACAAGTAATTTAAAGCTAGCTCTCTCAAAGTAATATCCTTTTATTAAGAAAAAGAGCTCATCAGTGTGTTGCATTATTCTTAGCTCAGCTGGTAGTCCTTTCCAGACCTATTTGGCTATAAACGTCTTAATTTGTTTTCCAACAGGATAGCTTGGCTTCTCTTCCTCTTGCATATGCGTTACATACCTCTGAATGTCAACAGGGTTTTCAGTGTATGACAGTTCATATTCTTTTACCAAGCGGTGGAGTGGTGATTCATCACTGGGACAAAGCAGAAATTCTCTAAGACTCCAAGAGCAGAATAAGTTATTTCTTACATTTATTTCATTGAATTCCACTTCTTAACGCTAATTGTGCTATACAGCTAATCTACTACATTTTGATTAGTTATAAAGCTTTTTTTTCTGTTTCACTGTATTTGTGTACTGTTTTATACTGTTTTAACTGTATTTTACATTGCTAGATAGTGTTTCATTACTGTAATTTGATATTTACTGAATTACTTAAATGTAAACTACGTCCGCGGTGGTGCAGCGGTAGCATTGTTGCCTCACAGCAAGAGGTTCTCCCATTCGATTCTTGGCTGGAGTGAGAGGAGTGCCTTCTGTGTGGAGTCTGCATGTCCTCCCCACGGTTGAGTGGCGTTCCGAAAGACATACATGAATGGGCGAGCCTTCATTGAAAGTTGGGCGTCGAGCTGGCAACTCGGCACTGTAAAAATCTACTGCTAATCATTAGCGGACCGGAGTTCCACTGTGGCGAGCCCTAACCAGGAAAAGCTGAAAGACAAACAACAACTTAACTGTAAACTACTTTTTCATACTGAGAGTTGTATTTTCTGTTTGTGAGTGGTCTATCCGTGGTTTTCTGTGCATTATTTGTGAGGTTTCTGTGTTCTAATCAGGTAGCATAGTCTGGATAGAGGCCATCTGTTTGTTTGCTCCGATTTCCTGCCAAGGAGTGCATCATATAACTGATTTGTTTGCAGTTAAAAGCATTCTCTAGAGTCTTCTTGCTCCTTTATCTGTTTAAAACTTTCATTTAGTGGTTCATTGCTGTTTTTCTGCTGTGGTAAACATTTCTGTAGTGTTTTCTGCCTAAAATAGTGTAGCTAGCAGCTGTAACAGTTTCCCACCCTCCCCCCATCCCTACTGGTGTCTTGTTCTTATACCTGGTGGCTTTGCAGTTGCCCGCCCATACTGTAAATTTGATTTGGGACACTCCTCCCAGTCTATTGTCATTACCTCATTCTACCTAGTACAGAGAACACATTTGAGAAGGCCAACCCACTTAGGTTCTTAACCTTGAATTATCTTCTGTTCCTCTTTTCTCCCTTTCCACTTTACTAAAAAAAAAAAACTTTGCTATAATCTCCTAGTGTTCTGACTGTGTGGTTCTCAACTGATAAATATATTTTTTTGCACTTTTTAACTGTTCAGAGTTAAATAAAACAATAATTGAATTCAGTTCAGAATACAGTTTGAACAAATTGCATTTATTTAAACTGTATTTGCTTTAATACTGCTACACACTCAAGTGTGCTATCTTGCACTGCACTTGAATTGTTTTAGTGCTGTTTTAGCTGCTTTTCTGTATAAAAAAAATTCTAAGCTCGTTTCCTGCCTTTCCTGTAACTAGTCTAGTCCAGATACAGATTTGCTGTATCCAGGACTTTTTGTAAGCTTCTGAGCCCTCCAAGCCTTTCTGTGTTGGAGGGAAGCCTTCTACCTTGTCAGTGGGAGTGGTAAGCACTAGGAAGCCTATCTACCACAAGAGGAGTGGTTTCTGGCCCAGAAATTCTAGTTTATTGGCCGACTGGGCAGTTTTTCCATCTCTTTCAACTTTCAGGTTTAAAAGCCCACATTTGCACTCGTTTCCCGCCTTTCATTAACTAGCTTAGTCCAGATACAGACTTGCTGCATCCAGAACTGTTTGCAAGCTTCTGAGCAGTGCCAAAGTCTGCTCTTCAATTTTTCCCTTAGATCTGCTAGTTCTCTCCTTTCCTGCACTTTTACAAGATTATTAGTCTAGCACTTTACCAGACTTCTTGTAGCAATTATTGTAGCACACAAAAGTGCTACCAGCATTAAACTTTCTACAAGGAAATAGCTCCAGTACTTATTATTAATACCCACCCCTCCAGGCATGTCTAAAGGTCAGTTCCCTGTGCTTTCTCCTATTAATCTGGTGAACTTGGGCATCTTGAGGCAATGTAGCAACTATCTCATGTACACAGACAACCCTCCCCTCTTACATCCCAACACTCAGACTTGCGAGATATGCACTTATATACCCAAATTGGAAGCCATGTACTCTCCAGCCAAGACAGGAATAGCTGGTCAAGAGGAGAAGGTCAACCCGTGCACCACACCACATGGAACACACAGCCCTCCAGAACACACAACAGCACTGCCTTTACATAAAAACACAAACCACAAACTCACCTTCATGGAGGATCTCAATAAAATTCTACCCAAACAGCAGAGATATCCAAGGCAGAAATGCACTCCACCACAACACTAATCACGAGACACATAACTCTCCTAAAAAGTCTGCCACTCAACCAAAGCCCCTAAAGCAAAAGAGCATGCCCAACACACTAGTCATAGGTGACTCGACAGTGAGGCACACTGATGTCCCACTCACTAGGTTGAATAAGGAGAAAGTAACAGTCAGCTGCCTGTCAGGTGCCAGGATCCGCCACATAACGCAGCACTCAGGTCCCTCAACAGGTACAAATATGACTCTGTCATTGCACATGTGGGTGTAAAGGACCTGACACGTACCTCCCTGGACTAGATGAAGAGAGACATGGAGGAGCTCTCGGATTATGTAGCCCAGGTGGGTATGACCCTAGCTCTGAGTAGCATCCTACCATCACCCAGAATGATACCACAGTACAAGCAGAAAATGACTGATTTCAACAACTGGCTAAGTTTCTGGTGTCATTCTAAGGGGATCCAGTATCTGTCTGCCTGGGATGACATGGTTGACGGACCTCGATGCTTTGCCAGAGAAACTGGCCAAGGCTCTTCCCACCCCTACAGTGCCTTTTTTAGGTGGTGTTCCAAAGACAAAATTACCACTGTAACAGGTACAAACAAATTCAATCTGAGGGTCATGCTGATCAACACCAGAAGTCTAAATCTCAAAATGCACTCACTCGAAGCACTCCTTAAAATGGAGAACAGTGACATTTGTGCTGCAACAGAGACCTGGTTCAAAGCAGCAGAAAGCACCCCTGCACTACCAGGCTATAACTTACTCCACACCTTTTGGCTCCAGAAAGAACAGTTTTGTACCTACCATAAATGTAGATGTTCGAGTGTAAACACTGCTGCAGTCATCACACTTGGGTTATCCTGCCATCAGGTGGTCCCGCAGTTGGCCAGAGTTCCAAAGTCTTGGCCCGGCGTGGGTTGCTGTCGCCTCCTCCCTAAAGTCAGTGCGACAGGGGTATAAAAGATGCAGCCGGCGCCATTTTCTTCAGTTTTTCTTGCCCCAGATGTCAAATAGGTAGGTAATTCAAATTGCTAGTAAAAAATACAAAAGAAAAGCAAACAACCATTTTTAGTTACCAGCAAATACACCCCATAGGTAATAAAGGGTAGATCCCCTAGGTAAATACCAGAAAGAAAGAGGGGAAGGAGGGAGGGTAACCTGGACTGCAGCAGTGTTTACACTCGAACATCTACATTTATGGTGGGTACAAAACTGTACTATGTTCATCGTGTTACACTGCTGCAGTCATCACACTTGGGTGGAGTCCCAAAGCTGAGGTAGGGAGGCTGGATCTATAAGGCATTAGGGGTAGCTATAAGGCCCTGCAGTACAGCAGTGGCGAAGCCAGCTCTGGATTTGGAGTATAAAGACAAATGGTAATGTTTGGTGAAGGTATGCACAGAAAGTACAGTTTTGTACCTACCATAAATGTAGATGTTCGAAGATCCACATTGCTGCAGTCCTTACACTTGGGTAGTCCGCTGTCCTCGGTCGGCCCGAATATCAAAGTATTAGGCTGACGTCGGTCAAGGCGCTTAAGACTGACATCAGGACGTCAGGGTACAAATGCGCATGACCGACATCATATCCTCAGTCTTTTCTTGCCCCAGATGTCAGAAGACCCTAAAAAGAAAGGTCAAAACCAAAAGACAGCAAAAAACAACCAACCACCCTTGCACTAATCCTATGTACAATATATACAATATCCACAATATTTACAACCCAACCCACACAACCGCCTCTAACTACAGAGGGGAAGGAGGGAGAATTGGACTGCAGCAATGTGGATCTTCGAACATCTACATTTATGGTAGGTACAAAACTGTACTAGGTTCTTCATCTCACATTGCTGCAGTCCTTACACTTGGGTAGAATCCCAAAGCAGAGGTAAGGGAGGATGGCAAAACTATAAAGCAGTAGGAGCTGCCAAAATGCCCTGTAAAATTGCAGTGGCAAAACCAGCCCTAGATTTAGAGTAAAGTGGAAGGTGGTAATGCTTAGAGAAAGTATGCACTGAACTCCAAGTAGCTGCCTCCAAAATATCTTTAGTTGCCACCCCTTAAAAGCTGTAGAAGTGGCAGTAGCCCTAGTGGAATGAGGCCTAATCCCAGCTGGAATCTCCTTACCATGATGGGAATAACAGAAAGCAATACAAAACCCAATCCACTTAGAAATAGTTTGTTTTGACACAGGCTTGCCCTGAGAACCCAAAGCAAATGAAACAAATAACTGCTGAGACTGCCTGAACCCTTTAGTTCTGCTCAAATAATATCGCAACTGCCTGTGTATATCCAAAGTGTGCAAAATCTTTTCCCTTTATTTTGGGGTTTGCATAAAAGTAGGCAAATGAATAGTTTGGTTTAAAGCCACACTAGAAACCACTTTAGGCATAAAGGAAGGATTAGTGCAAAGATACCCTATCCTTATGGAAAATTAAGAAAGGCTCAACCGCCATAAGGGCCTGTAGTTCAGAAACCCTTCTCGCAGAGGTAATGGCCAACAAAAAAGCAGTCTTCCATGATAAATATTTCAACTCGGCAGTAGCTGCAGGCTCAAAAGGTTGTAGAGTGAGTTTCTCCAACACAAAATTGAGATCCCAAGCAGGAGTAGGACCTCTAATGGGGGTCTTATATTCTTTGCCCTCTAAGGAATTGCTTAAACAAAGGATGAGAAAACAATGGTGGGTCACAGTCATAGTGAGCAGAAATTGCTGCAGCATGAACCTTAATAGAAGAGAAGGACAAACCTTTGTCCAGTAACTCAGTAAGATATTGAAGAGCCACACTTAAATTAGGCTTAGAAACATCAAATTCCTTTGCTGTACTCCAAAATAAAAATCTCTTCCATTTATCTGCACACTTTCCTTGTACTAGGCCTTCTGGCCTCCAAAATAACATTCAAAACTTGCTGTGGAAGCTGAGACCCTCCAGGGTTTAAAACAGAATATGCCAGGCTGTTAGGTGAAGAGAGTGAAGTTTGACATTGAGTAAATGACTGTTCTCCTGAGACAGCAGGTGGAATCAAGGCAAAGGCCATGGAGGCTCCCGTACCAGGCTTCTCAGTAATGGGTACCAGTGCTGTCGAGGCCAATCTGGAGCTATTAAAATCATCCTTGGCTTGTCCTGTCTGACCTTCAGGAGTACTTTTGGGAGGAGAGGCAGAGGTGGAAAGGCATACACATGAAGACTGCTCCAATTGAATGAAAGAGCATCCACTTTCCAAGCTGTGGGATGAAACCTTTTGTGCAAAACTTTGGCAGCTGGTAGTTTAGTGGAGAAGAACAGATCTATGTCTGGAGTTCCCCATAACACTGTCAATTTCTGAAATACATGAGGATCCAATTTCCACTCGTGGGGATCCATAATTTGTCTGCTCAACACATCTGCTAAGGAGTTCTGTGCTCCGTCAGAAACTTTGCCTGAAGATTTAGCTGTAAACTGAGAGCAGTCTCCCACAAAATCATTGCTTGTCTGCATAGAGGATAAGAATGTGTTCCCCCTTGCTTGTTGATGTACCACATGACAGTTGTGTTGTCTGTTAGAACCAACACCTGCCCTGGAAGAAGTAAATCCTTGAAAGCTATTAATGCAAATTGGACTGCTAACATCTCCTTCAAGTTGATATGTAGATGTTGAAGTCTGGCAGGCCACGTGTCTTGTACCCACTTTCCATTTAGATGAGCCTCCCAAGCTTTGTCTGAGGCATCTGTCGTTAGAATCTGACTCGCCTCTGGCCGGGTCACAGAGAGTCCCTTGTTTAGGTGACATTCCTGAGCCCACCACAAAAATTCCTGAATGCAAGGTATTATCTGAATGACAGTGTCCATATCTTGGCAGTGTTGTGTCCATACATTTTTGAGATACCATTGTAGCTTCCTCATATGCAGTTTGGCATTGGGAAGCACCAGAATACAAGATGCCATGAACCCCAAGGCTTGAAGGACTGTCCTTGCAGTCAGCCTGGACTGAAGAGACAATTGATGGAAGTAAAGAGAAAGATTCTTTTGTTTGTCCGGGGTCAAAAAGGCCATCTGGGATGCTGTATTCAGTCTCACACCCAGAAAGCACATGTCCTGAGAGGGTACTAGACTGGACTTTATTTCGTTCACAGAATACCCCAGGCATCTTAGCACTGCTATCACATATTGTAAATGATGAAGAAGTTCGTCCTTTCCTTGGGCCAGAATCAGGCAATCGTCCAAATAAGGATAGATCTGTATTCCTCTTAGCCTGAAAAAAGCTATCACTGGAGCCAGAACCTTCGTGAACACTCTGGGCGCAGTAGATAAGCCAAAGGGCAATGCAGAGAACTGATAATGAGAAGTCCCAGCCCGAAAACGCAGATACTTCCTGCAACTTAGCCTGACAGGAACATGAAGGTAAGCCTCCTTGAGATCCACAGTCACCATCCAGTGATCCTTGCCCAGCAGAGGTAAAAGCTGTTGTAACGTCAACATTTTGAACTTGGGAATGTCCAGATAAGTGTTGAGGATAGATAAATCCAAAATTGGTCTCCACGTGTTCCCCTTCTTTGGTACTAGGAACAGGCGAGAATAAAATCCTAGGCCCACTTCTGGCAGAGGGACCGGTTGTATGGCCCCTATTTGAAGCAGCAGAGAAATTTGTTTGTGAGCCTCTAGTCTTTGCTGAGGAGGAACGTCCGGCATGCCTTTGAAAGGAGGCAAGGTATGGAAATAAAACCTGTAACCTTGGTGTATGATATCCAATACCCATCTGTCTTGGGTAATCAAACTCCAATTTTCCTTGAAGAGTGCCAACCTTCCTCCCAAAGGTGCTGCCAGGCAAGAAGGATCTGGCAGCTGAAAAGGTAGGTCATTGGGCCTGTTTACGAAAGGACTGGCCCCTGCCCTCACCAAGATTGTGCAGGTGAACTCCTGTCCTAGGTCTGAAGGAGCTCTGAGCTCTGCCCTACCACGCCTAGATCTACCTCTAGACTGTGAATCATAAGAAGGGCACGCCCACCCCTTAGCAGGCCAATTCCTACTAAACTGGAGGCTGAACGCAAAAATCTTTAACAGCCTGCATAGACTTAGCCTTGTCTTCCATTTTCTTCAAGACTGACTCCACAGGAGAACCAAACAACACATCAGACTGTAAAGGAGCATCCAAAATCCTTGTCTTAACATGGTCAGATAAATTCTGATCCCTCAGCCAGGCGTGCCTCAAGAAGAACTGACCCAGTGGCAGCCACCCTAGACGAGGCCTGTACAGCATCAAAACCACACTGTAAAGAATGCTTACCCACCTGTTCAGAGACATGTACCAAATCTTGCAATTCTTTACACTCAATGCCTTCCGCCAGAGCATCTACCTTAGACTTCAATTGAGTAAGAAGATAGTTTTGATATTTCAACATGTGAAACTGGCAATTCAAAGCCCTCATAGCTAAGGTGGAAGAAGTATAGACTTTCTTTCCCCATCTATCCAAAGCTCTGGCCTCTTTATCTGGAGGAACCGGATTTTTACAACAGAGGCCTTGACACCCTTAGGTCCCTGACTAACAGTTTCTGGGTCCGCCCTAGGACTCTTATAAAGATATTTATGAGCCTCAGGCACCCTGTAATACCTATCCGGTTTAACAGGAGCAGGAGGCAAAGAATCAGGATTAAGTGAAGCCTCTGCAAACACATCTTCCACAACATCCAGAACAGGTGGTATAGCCAAAGGCCTATGCTGGGGTAAAAGCAAAATTCCCTAAGCCTTTTCCTGGAATCAGAGAAGTCCTGACCTTCCCACTTAAAATGTTCCCTCATGGAATGAAGAGTCTCTGAAAAGAAAAATCCTCTGGAGGAGAAGCAGAAGGAGTCAATCATCTGCATCAGAATCAGAATAAGGAGAGTACTCCTGCAAGTCTTCAGCCAAGACTCAGAAACATCCAAGCCTGCTCAAAACTCCCAACTCTGGTTCCACCCTAGGCCTCTTATCAGGAGGGGCAAAGAACCTCTAATCAAAGTAATTAAATCTTCTGCCATTTTAAGCATGTGCTTCTTGGGCACAGATCCTGAAGAACTAGGAGTGACACCAACAGAAGCTAAACCTGGCCTGCCTCTGGGAGAAGCCTTGGAAACAGAAGGAGAGGGCCTAACCACCCTAGGAAGGGAGGGAGTACAGTAACTTGAGAAGCCCCTTCAGCCTGACCTGCCTCCTGAGAGGCCACATCCTGCAATATCAAAGTCTCCCCTGGGACTCCAGAGGTGGAACCACCGGTTCCACTGACGCTAAAGAACCGGGCGTCCGCACGGACGACTCTTCTTGCCTGGGTTTAGCTGCTTTGTCTTTGCGCTTCTTTGAAGAAGCGGGCGTCGGAGCATCAGACGGCATATTGTAATTGCACCGAAGACCAACCTGGCACAATCTAACCTTCGCAATAGTGCGCTTATTGAACCTAGCACAAAAGCTTACACCCAACAACGTCGTGCTCAGGCCCCAAACAAGGTATACACAAAGTATGATAGTCCCTATGCGGTATCTGCTTCCCACAAGAAATACAGTTATTCACTTTTTCTGACATCCGGTAAACCACTGAGGCAAGAAAAAACTAAAATATTCCCCAACGGGTACTTAGCCAACTTTGACTCGGTCTGAAACTCAATTCAAAAATTTCAGAACGCCGAACGGCACTTGCAACGCTGCTTCTGCATCGGACCATGCGGCAAAAAAGACTGAGGATATGACGTCGGTCATGTGCATTTGTACCTTGACGTCCTGATGTCAGTCTTAAGCGCCTTGACCGACGTCAGCCTAATACTTTGATATTCGGGCCGACCGAGGACAGCGGACTACCCAAGTGTAAGGACTGCAGCAATGTGAGATGAAGAACATCTCCATGTTGCCGCTTCCAAAATATCTTTGGTAGGTACTCCTCTGAGGTAGACAGTTGAAGTGGCTGTTGCCCTGGTGGAGTGAGATCTAATGCTGCTAGGTACAGGTTTCACATGGTGGGTATAGCAGAAACATATACAGTGTCCTATCCATTTTGAAATAGTCTGCTTTGAAATGGCTTTTCCCAATGTTCCTGCAGCATATGCTACCAATAATTGTTCAGTTTTTCTGAAAGCTTTGGTTTTGTCCAAGTACAAGCGTAACTGTCTGTGAATGTCCAAAGAATGTCGCAGTCTTTCCCCTTTGTTCTGTGGTTTTGGATAAAAAGTTGGCAAGTGAATAGTTTGGTTTAGAGCCACACTTGATACCACCTTTGGCATAAAATGTAGGGTTAGTTCGTAAAGACACCCTGTCCTGGTGGAAGATAAGGAAAGGTTCCACTGCCATTAGTGCCTGCAATTCTGAAACTCTTCGTGCTGATGTTATTGCCAGTAGCAGAGTGGTTTTCCAAGAGATGTATTTTAATTCTGCTGTGTTAGCTGGCTCAAAAGGAGGTAAAGTTAATTTTTCCAAAACAAAGCTGAAATCCCAAGTTGGTGTGGGTGCTCTACGGAGCGGTCTTATGTTTTTAGCCCCTCTGAGGTACTGTTTGAGCAAAGGATAAGAAACAAAATTGGTGGATCCGTGTTGTAATGAGCAGAGATAGCGGAGGCGTGGATCTTGATGGATGAAAAAGAGAGGCCCTTGTCCAGCATCTCAGTTAAGTATTGCAGTATCTGAGGAATGTTTGGGACAAAAGGGTCAAGGCTGTGCACTTGGTTCCAGGCACAGAATCTCTTCCATTTATCCGAGTATGCTTTCCTGGTGCTAGGCCTTCTGGCCTCCAGAATGACATCCATAACAGCTTTGGAGAGAGGCATTGCTTGCTTGGCTAAGGAATTTTCCATGCAGCTAAGGTCTTTAGCTGGCTGTGAAGTATCTGATTGTTGTGCTGTGTCAGCAGCTGTGGGATTTGAGGCAAAATCCAGGGTGGTTCTTGTGCTAAGTTCTTTAAGATTGGGTACCAGTGCTGGCGTGGCCAGTCTGGTGCAATCAGGATCATTTTTGGCACTTCCTGCCTGGCTTTTACGAGTACCTTTGGAAGGAGAGGTAAAGGAGGGAAAGCATATACTTGTAGTTTTTTTTCCAGCTGAATGAGAGGGCATCCACTTTCCATGCTTGTGGATGGTAGTTCCTTGTGCAGAATTTCTGTAATCGGCAGTTCTTTGGGGAAGCAAACAGATCTATGTCCGGGTTCCTCCATTTTTGAGTCATCATTCTAATATTTGTGGGTTCATTTCTCATTCGTGTGGGTCCATAATGTTTCTGCTTAGGTCTGCCAGTGTGTTTATCTCTCCTGGCAGGAATTGTGCTTGCAGGTGAACTTGGTAGTTTAGAGCTGTATTCCACAAGGTCATGGCTTGTCTGCAGAGGGGGTAGGAGTGCGTACCCCCTTATGTACCACATAACTGTGGTGTTGTCTGTCTTTAGTAGTAATTGTCCTGGATGCAGTAGGTCCTTGAAAGCTATAATAGCATTTTGTACAGCTAGCATATCTTTTTGATTGATGTGGAGATGTCTTTGCTCTGTGGGCCACTCGCCCTGGATACCTTTTCCTGCCATGTGTGCTCCCCAGGCGTAATCCGATGTATCTGTTGTCAGTGTCTGCCTGGCTGTGGGTTGAGTGAAAGGCTGTCCCTTGTTGAGGTGACAAGCTTGTGCCCACCATTGAAACTCCCGTTGTAGGCAAGGAATTAGTGATATAACTGTTTCCAAACTTTGACAGTGTTGAGACCATACGTTCTTTAGGTACCATTGTAGTTTCCTCATATGCAGTCTGGCATATGGAATTAGTAGTATGCAAGATGCTGTGTAGCCCAAGGCCTGCAGAAGTTTTCTTGCAGGGAGTTGGGTCTTTGTTGCCATTAATTGAAAATATTGAGTCAGTTGTTTTTGTTTGTCTGGCGTGAGATAAGCCATCTGGGCCGTTTTGTTCAAGCTGGCACCCAGGAATATTATCTGTTGTGAGGGCACTAGTTTTGATTTCTTTTCGTTTACTATGTACCCCAGGCAACTTAACTGTTTTACATACGCCAGATGCTTTAGTAGAATGTCCTTGCTCTCTGCTTGAATCAGGCAGTCGTCCAGGTATGGATAAATATGAATTCCTTTTTGCCTGCAAAATGTAATTACTGGTGCCAGGCACTTTGTGAAGACCCTGGGCACAGTAGATAAGCCAAAGAGCAGTGCAGAGAATTGATAGTGCATTGAACCTGCTAAAAATCTGAGGTATCTTCTGCAGTTTTGAACGATAGGGACATGCAGGTATGCCTCTGAGATCCAAAGTCACGAGCCAAGCTTTCTTGCCCAGCATGGGAAGAAGCTGCTGTAGTGTCAACATTTTGAATTTTGGAACATCCAGGTAAGTGTTTATTGTAGAAAGGTCCAGAATGGGTCTCCAGGCTTTGTCCTTTCTGGGAACCAGAAAGAGTCTTGAGTAAAATCCTTGTCCTTGTTCCTGTGGTGGTACATTTTGAATAGCTCTCATGTCCATGAGTGCTGTAATTTGTTTTTGAGCCTCTGCCCATTGATTTGGTGGCAGGTTTGGGATTCCTTTTAGCCTTGGCAGGGTGTGAAAATGGAACCTGTAACCTTGAGATACAATGTTGAGAACCCATATGGCTTTAGTGATGCAATGCCAGTTGTGATAGAAAAGTGCCAGTTTTCCTCCTAAGGGGGCAGCCAAGAGAGAGCTGTTTGGCAACTGCAGTGGAAAGTCATTGTGGCTGTTTTTATAAGGTGGAGGCCTGTCTTCACCTTCTTTCTGGCCTGGTGTGCCCCATTGTCGAGGCCTGCAAGGGCCTTGTTTCTGACCTCTACCTCTTGGACGTCTGTATCTGCACCCTTTGAGGTCTATCTGTGACTGGAAAGGACCAATTTTTTGTTGGCCAATTTCTGCTAAAACGAGGAAGCTGAACCTGTAAGAAATCTTTCACCGTTTGCATAGATTTTGCCTTGTCCTCCATCTTCTTTAATACCTCCTCTGCCTTAACTCCAAATAGCACATCCCGCTGCAAGTGTGCATCCAATAATTTGACCTTAACATGATCTGGTAACATATGTTCTTTTAACCAAGCATGCCTTCTAATGACAGGGCCTATAACTGCTGCTCTACAGGCCTCTAAGGAATCAAACCCACATTGCAAAGTATGTTTTCCCACTTGTTCAGCTGCATGCAATAAATCCTGCATTTCTTTTAAGTTAGGAGGATCTGAATCTGGAAGCATATTTTGTTTCAACTGAGACATCAAAAATTGCTGATACTTTAGCATGTGAAACTGGCAATTTAAGGCTCTCATTGCTAAAGTTGCAGACGTATATACCTTCTTTCCCCATCTGTCTAATGCTCTGGAATCTCTGTCAGAGGGAACTGTTTTTTTTGCTGATGAGGCCTTAATCCCTTTGGGTCCCTGAGAAATAGTTTCAGGGTCAGCAACAGGACTTTTGTACAGAAATTTGTGAGAGTCAGGGATTCTGTAATATCTATCACGTTTAACTGGGGCTGGGGGTAAGGAGTCAGGGTTCAAACTGGATTCAGTATACACATCATCCACAATGTCTAAAACTGGCGGGATAGCAAGGGGTCTGTGTTGAGGCAATAAGAGGAAGTCTCTGAGCCTTTTCTTGGATTCTGAGTATTCCTGGCCTTCCCAATGGAAATGCTCCATCATGGTATGTAAGGTCTCCCCAAAGGAGTAATCCTGAGGCGGAGAGGCTGATTGGACTGATTCCTCAACATCAGAATCCTCATAAGGGGGGAAAGAATATTCTAGGTCCGATAAAGAGTCTAAGGAAATGGACACCTGGTCAGAAGATTCATAGTCTGCATCCTGTCTGGGCCTTTTATCAGGAGGGGGATGGGATCCCCTGATCAGGGTAATTAGATCCTGGGCCATTTTCAGCATTTGTTTCTTAGGCATGGAAGCCTGTCCTGGATAGAGGTGTGTCTGTTTCTTTGCTTTTAAGGGAGGCATAGACTTAGCAGAGGGTTTAATGGTTAACCAGGAAGGTCTGAAAACACCCTCTGTAGCTGTGGATTGCTCAGCTACTTCCGTCCCCTCTGTAGGTTTAGGATCGGTAAGCTGAAGACCTAGTGTGTCCGAAAGCCCGCCAGCTCCACGTGGGAGTCAGAGGCGGTATGTGGTTCTGTGGAAGTGGTCGTCAGGGGCTGCAAAGGTGTCTCACTGCAAACCAAAGAACCGGCGACTGGCCTAGAAGAGGCCTCGTCAGCTTTGGGCCTCGGATGCCTGTCCTTGCGCTTTTTATGCATTGCAGTCATCGGAATTTCTGACGGCATGGTGTAATTGAATTTTCTACCAAAATAATGTCGGGCAAAATCAAACCGAAGTTTAATAGTGCGCTTGTTGAACCTAGCAAAAAATCGACAACCAGTGACGTCGTGGCCAGGGCCTAGGCATGGAATACAACAGGAGTGGAAATCCTTATGAGGTATTTGCTTCCCACAAGAAATACAGTTATTAACTTTTACTGACATCGGTCTGAGGCAAGAAAAAGTTTCCCCAATGGGGTACTTAGCTTTTTTAGAAGACTTTGTTTCTGGATTCGGAATGAAAATCTCAGGAGTCGGCCGACAAACACTTGTGAACTGCTTCTGCTTCGGGCACCGCGCAGCAAGAAAGACTGAAGAAAATGGCGTCTGCTGCATCTTTTATACCCCTGTCGTACTGACGTCAGGGAGAAGGCGACAGCAACCGACGCCGGACCAAGACATTTGGAACTCTGGCCGACTGCAGGACCGCCTGAAGGCAGGATAACCCAAGTGTGATGACTGCAGCAATGCAACACGATGAACATCTTGGACTGAAGCTCCAAAGGCAGTGGTGTTTACATATTCATAAAAGATGCGCACACCTTCAAACTGGTAGCCCAACATAATGCATCAGAGATACTTCAGGTGTAGCTAACACTGGGTAAGACACTGATTCAGGTTGTAGCCTGCTATAGGTGCCCAACCATGTCCCAAGACTCACACTCCACGTTCCTAAGCACCCTGGAGAATATTAGGGTCCAACCTAACATTCTCATACTGGGCGACTTCAACTACCCCTCCATTAACTGGGAAAACTACTCATGTACCAATACACTTGCCCAACGTTTCCCGGAATTCATTAATTCCAATGCCCTGGACCAGCTCATTTTTACCCCACTAGAGGTAGCAATATCCTTGACCTGGTCATTACTAACATAGGCAACCATTGCTCTACACCAATAGTCAACTCCTAACTTGTTAGATAAGACCACAAACTAATCAACTTGAAAATCCACATCCCTCCCACCCCCCATGCAAAGGTAACCACCATGAAAAACTTCTCCAAAGCTAACTTTGGGCTCCTAAAAACAGAGGTGGCTAACCACACAGCAACCATGCAAATGGAGAACAGTTGCATGACTGCCGAATCATACACCAATGCATTGTATGAACATGTACACAAAAGCATTGATCTCACCATACCCAACAGAACCAAGACGCTCTCCTCTAAAACAAGGAAGCCAATCTGATGGTCCCCCTGCCATAAACAAACTCTACAACAGAAGGAGGAAACTGATGCGGAATAAGGTGAAGTTCCAAGACTGGAAAAACTCCCTTATCAGCCTCAACAAAAAGTTGAGATTCCTCATCAAATCGTCTAAAGCTAGCTATGAAAACAAAATTGCAGAAAATAGTAAAGACAACCACAAGACCTTCTATACTTCTGTAAAGAATATCCACAGCAATATCCAGATTTGGTCTGAGCTACTGCACAATGGTACCTCCTATACTAAGCCAACAGATTTTGCCAATATACTGGCCGACAGATTCAGTGCCAACTTTACCCCCCCAAGACCAATCACAATACCAGTAGATTGGTAGGCACCCAGTATTGCTGCTGCATAGGTTAAAACAACACTGTCCAAAGTCAAGAATACAGCTTCTATGGGACCTGATAATATCCCTAGCTATGTGTTCTACATGAATTAAAGAGCGAACTGGCACCTCACCTGTGTGCCCTGTTCAATCACAGTCTCACCTCAGGCTTTAACACTACAGAATGGTGCACTGCTACAGTCATCCCTCTCTACAAAGGAGTAGTGACTACAGACCCTGGGAACTATCGCCCCGTTAGCCTGATGAGTCTGATATGCAAAGCTATGGAACCCATCATTATGGACCTAATAAACAAGGCTATAGGGAATCTCCAAACTCTGGATCCCGCACAGTTTGGTTTTGTGAAGGTCGACTTCTTTGAGTCAGTCACCAGAGCTGTGGATGAAGGCAAGGTGGTTCATACAGATCTGGCCAAGTCCTTTGATACCATTCCCTACTCAGGAATCATAGAAAAACTCAGTAAGCTAGGCATCAACCCCTATATCACTAGGTGGGTTGCAAACTGGCTCACAGATAGCTACTTTCACACTGTAGGTTCTGACTCCAAGTCAGACTGCCAACCAGTCACGAGTGGATTCCCAAAGGGTTCGGTCCAGAGTCCTCTCCTGTTTGGTATCTACTTCTCTGAAGTCCAGGCCAACACGAAAAAACTCTGGCTGACAAAGTTCGCGGATGATTGCAAGTTGGGAGCTATTATTAACTCTCCGAG